>NC_138826.1:98810654-98820654 GCF_965183815.1 Platalea leucorodia | reverse complement strand
AGTTTGTTAGGCAAGTTGGATATTAAAAATAACATTTTAGAGAGTTACTACAGTGACAATAATAAAACCAGCCATCATTTTGCTCTTAAATCATATTTCAAAAGGCATCTGGTCAAAAATAGAAAAAAATAGAAATAGGAAAAAGAGGAACAAAAGCAAAAGTAGCACAAAGCTCTGCCCATTATCTAAAGGACATCCTGCTGCATGTTTACTAGTGTTTATATTTCACATCAACATATTTTATAGAAGGATTTATATGCCTAACTCAAGTTGTATTTAAATCCTATGGTGCAGACCCTACCATAAAATGCCTCTTGAGTCCTATTAACTGTACCCATGGTTTTACTTTGCCTGTCTGCTTATTTAAGATCTAATCACAGTTTTGAAGAAAAGATTGTCACTTCTAAGCCTGTCCCCTCAGAACCTGTCTGTTATTAGTACTCAACTGGATATTTTCATCTTCAGCTGTTATTCTCTGTGGTCTTTGCAAATGCTATCTACTGGAATCTGTGACTGTATGGACAAATTGGCTACAAATGCCTAGGACTGCTGCTTTGAGAAACATGTAAGTGGCACATTATTCTGTTGGTATTTTTGTGTTTTGAAGTGTTTCACTAAAATTTAGCTTTCTAAACATTTTCACCAGTTAAATACACTCTCTCTCAATAAAGATTTTTAAATGCTGTTATAATCTGAACACCTGAATAAAGGTGATGGCATGCTTTTCAATGAAAACAATATTAAATTTTTATATATGTGTGTGTATATATATAAAAGTTTATATAAAAACAGTATATATACACAGTGTACATATATAGATAATAGTGTGTGTATATATATAGGTGCAAGCCTGCTAAGAACTTAATGAAGACACTGAAACCTGTATTTCCTCAGACTGTAATACTGTAAGTGCTCAATTGTTAAAACAGAATACACTTGAATTTGAAACAAGGCACAGATTTAAGCCTTAACAACTTCTCGTATTTCAATCTACAACTATTTAATTCTTCCATATTTTCTGTCACCATTTAAAATATTTAACTATAAATGTAGCTAGTGTACACTGCTTAATTCAGCACTAAGAATGATTCAATTTTAAGAGCTATTATGACCTGCTATTTCAGAGGCCCGTACACATGCAATTTATCTATCATGTTAAAACATGTTTCTATAAAACAGGATTTTTATAATATTTTATCTTACAGGAGACAACTTTCCTTCCATTAATGCAATACCTGACGTTGTAATGGAAAACCTCAGTATTTACAAATGAAGGGTTTGAACTCCAAAGGTGCTGAGTGGCCTCAGCAGATGAGAGGACCAGACACTGATGACTTTCAGGAGTTCAGAGCAGGTACTGGCACTCTGCAGAATCAGACCCCAATTGTTTACCAAACTGTTTGGGCTTCACTGCATTAATACAATCTGCATCCCCTGATAGGGAAACAACTCTTTAGGCAGACAAAGTAGAAGGAATTATGTTTGTGCAGGTTTTCAAAGGAAAAGAAATCTTACAGTGACAAAAATTAATTGATTGCATCTCATAATTAGATGGCGTCAGCAGTCAGACAACTGTTTAATTTTGCAGTTTTAAACACAAATGCAGTTCTTCATTAACTCATTGAGAAAGCAAACAGACAAACGTAAAAAAATGTTTTAAAAGTGAGAATGGAAACATACCTACAGAAAAGCTGCTTCTCTCTTTTCCCATATTTTCAAACTCACACATCCAAATTACACTCGTGCACACACAGACAGGCACTTGTTCTTTTTTTATTTCAGTGGTTCTGAACTAACCAGCATTTTTTATTTACACCTACGACAGCAAAGCAAAGCATCTTTATTGTGAGAAGTCACTCTGGTCCCTTTACCCCAGCTCCGACTTTGGAACAATTCCTCGCAAGCGAAGCGAAGTCTCAAGTAATGTGGCCCTCTGGTGGAAAGCTCTGCATCACGTCCTACGCGACCGAATCGCACAGTAAACTAACAGATTCTGAAAACATGCACTGCAAGGCTTCGGCACAACTTTTATAAATACGCCACGGGATTTTAATCACCAGGCGAGCGCGGCGGTGTGCAGCGGTATTAGCAAGACGTTGCCGCCACGAAAACGGGATCCTGGCGTTTCAGCATTAACGTGCACGAAAACAACAACAAATAACGCCCCACGCTCTTCACTTGCACGACACTTCACATTCAGCACGCACAGAGGGTCTGCGGAACGGTGCCCGTCCGAAAACAGCCCTTTATTTGTTTAAAAACAAACAAGAAGCAAAACAAACTTACCTGCTGTTGTTGCAGATGCAGCAGTTCTACTGTGCTTACTTCAGTGCTCGTGTCACCACTTGATCTTCCATCTCTGCTGCCAGCATCTAATTGGCTGCTTAGAGTGCTCATTCCATTTTGATTCATTGAACTGTTGCTTATTGTCTCTGTCGCAGATTCCTGCATCATGACTTAATACCTAAAAGTGATTAAGAAGTATCAATTAACACACGCGTTACACCTTCACACTTCCATTATCAAGATGTCCCTCTCTGCCAATTACACAGACAGCATCTTTAGAAGAAGAAAAAAGCCTCGCGGAGCCGTTTACCAAGAAATGCGATGCAAACTCTGCTTTCATACAGATACTAATCACCGGAATTATGGTTTCTATAAGCAATCTTTGTGTGCTTACATTTAACGGCCAAAATAACACACCATGCACACAGCATGGTCAATAGCATTTATGAACGACTACATTTTAAAGTCTACCTATAAAACCAGTTTAAATGAAGGCACGATTTCACACACTGCTCTATATTTCCTATTATCTAGCTTTGACAACCATGGATGACTATACAGCCTTATTTAAAATATTCACTATCTTGATTCTGTCAGAATTTTACAGCATATCTTATGCAAGGCTGTTGTTTAATGATGCACAGCTAATCATACAAAATTAAAATTTTGTAAGGGTGTTACAAATCATATGGTATCAACCAATGATAAATAGTATAATGGGCTTCTCCTTTTTTGTGACTAAATAAAATTTTGCCTCGGAGGCATTTTAAGAAAAAGCTCCTGCTGCAAACACGTCAGATATTGCCTATTTTTTTAATCAAACGGCTGATATTCATTTATTTTTCTGACATTTAAAACATTTAATACTGTCCTTCCTGGGAAGTAATTAAGCTTATGCATGAGCAGCAATCAAACTGTTCACTTGAAGATGACTTAAAACTCAATTTTAACATAGGCAAATAAATGAAAGATATAAAATTAATTTTCCAGGCATGTATTAGATATGAAAGCTGGAAATAAAATCTATCAAGAATATCACTAATGATTGTGCTAAAAACAGCATAAATTATGCATATTACCTTCTCTACAGTAATAAATGTTTTATCATTTTCACTGCATAAATATACTGTACTTTCAGGATAGCAATGAGATGTCCTGCCAAGATCAGTTGAAATCTTTGCAGTAAATAAAGAACCAACGTGCCCTTACAAACCAGAATTTCAAGGCGCATTTTGTATCTGTAATATGGAAAGGTCAGCGTCTCGTCTCAGAGCCACCGAAGTCCTCTCCTGCTCTCGCAGGGTCAGAATGGACCTCACTTTCCTTCACCCTCACTCCCGACGTGCTGAAAGAGTCCCCACAACAACCTGGCTGAGCTGTGACTTTAAAAGACACCTCTGAAGGGAGAGGGATGTGTAAGCAAACTCGGGAAAAGACACAAAGCTTGCTGCTTAGCCTAATTATTGAACTTAGTTATTTGTTCCCTTGCAAAGTATGAGCAATAGCCTTTCTCTGCAAAAAAAAAAAAAAGGGGGCAGGAAAAGGATCATTACAACTTCAACTATGTGCATGGGATATTAATCAAAACGCTGTATGAATTAACACAAACAAGGACCCACAAGATAAAGTGGAAGTATATATTGTGTGAAGAAAGTTAAAATAGTAAAAGATGAGTTATTTAAAGATGGTGTGGTCAAAAACAAACAGGATGCAAAAACCCCAAACACGAACACAGTTAACATAAAGGAGAGCAGCTGTTATAGCCCAGTAAACAACAGCAGTACCAGATGTGTTTACGAACAAACAGCCCTTCTTAAACACTCTTATGAACATCAACGAAGAAAAATAATAGAAATGGAAAATGTGATACACGCAGTGATTAATTTTACAAGGCAAAAACAAAGCTAATACTCTTTTCTGAGATTAGGCAGCTAATAAGTATTCAAATTAGGCATAAATTTTACATGTACAATGTTTAAAATATTCAGAGAAAAGGGTCTGATTGCCCTTAGTAGTTATATGAAAATTCTAATGCGGGTATGCCACAACTGTGGGAGTAGGCAGCCCTTTCCGATTTTTACAATATTTACTTTCAATAAAAAGACATGTATATCAGAGTGGAAATCTATTTAAAACACTTCATCAACTGTATCGTTACAAGGATTTGGAAATTCAGGAAATTCAAACATTAATCCTCTTTTAGTCAAACAAAGATTTAACCAACAGACAGGTTCATCTTTTACAAATTCGAACATTAGACAATAACAGTGGTACATTTAGCCAAGCGCATTAAAAGGGCAAAGGGGTGTAAATGTTAGATAATCAAAACATTAGAAAACACTCAGAAATGTAATAAATAAATACATCAGCCCCCCTGTTTTTACATCTCTCCGACTCTTTCATTACAATTAGCAGAGAAGGGTTAAACATCTTTCAGTTCATATTAACCAAAGGGGTTTATGTCTTGTGGATTTTGTATCCTTGCAAAGCTCCAGAGTGTAGTTCGGGCTCTGCATTTTAAGTTAAAGTGTCTGTGAGCCAGCAGAATCGGCTTTAACACAACATGACCAGTAACACTACTCTAGCAATAGAAAACAACAAATCCGACCCAACAGCTGTGTGCAGAGAGAATGAAACTATAGGGTATCAATACTAGAAAGTGTAATTTATTTGGAAGTGAAGTGGAAGAAATACTGAAGTATTTATACGAAGAAGAAAGAGTCCTTAGAATTTTGTTAAAAATAAAATGTTCTCTCCTAGTTGTAAAAGGGCATTTTTAAAAACAATACCGAAACTTTGGCTTGAGTAATGCTCTGTGTCGGTTGTCCACAGCCCCCTTCTCGCTGCCGGCAACTAAAAAGGGGCTGCTGGAAAAAGCAAGAGCACAGAATCTTTTTCTTCTCCCTTCTTTTCTCTTGCATACACACACACGCAGATATACACATATATCTATACACATGTGTGCGTATGTACTATCAACTCTAAACACTCACAAATTAAAGCACCGAAAACATCTAAACAAGGATCATTTCTGCAATCTATGTATCAGTAATTTCAGTTATTGGTGGCAGAATAACTTGAACCTGCAACACCTTACTAAGCAAACTAACGTACTTTTTTCCTTGCTTTTACAACAGTCGTGCGGGTTGTTAAAATAATAATCATAAATAAATACAAAGGAAATACAATGACTGCCAGATACCAAAGCTGAAAGTTTAGTATTTCAAATAGGACAAGAAGAAATATACAGGTCCTTGTTTACACACATTTATACACATTCACACTTCCTAATCCTTCTCTTTTTCTCTTGCTGTCACACTCGCTGTCAGTCATGAGCGTGCCTACACAGGCACGCATGCACACACGCACCCACATTCACAGACACATACGTTCACCAGCACCTACTTCTGCTGTGATTCCCAAACTCTTGCTGCCAAAGGTGAGATATAAGCTCTGCTACCAGTAATTTTAAACAAAGGTATAGGGAAAATATTTGCTGCTCTCTGCAAGAGAGAAAGAAATTGTAGATTATTTTAGCGTGGGGTTGCGCTGCAGGTTGAATGCCTAATTCTGCCACGGTACGCAGGCAATCACCCACACCAAAAAAGAAATACTGGTCCCATGAAGTTAGAAGCTACAGTTTTACTTTTCTCCCCTGCAGCGAATTGTACGTTTTCTGTGTGTGCGTGCGCGCGCGTGCACGCGTGTGTGTTTTAAGCCGGCGAGTCACTGTACAGATACTTATTCTCTACACCACTTCCCTTTTGAAACATTAAACTGACACTGGAACTGACTGCACAAGATTGCATTTTCTCTTCCTAAACAACTTGAATTGAAAGGTTACTTAGTGTAACAATATTTACTTGCAGAATTGTGTTGTTACCAAGGGTATAATGGATGGTGGCTATGCAGGTTTACGCAAGAATGAGTGAAGCATGAGGCATTAGCCATGTGTTTGACATGTTTCAAATTGCTATAATCCAGCATTAAACACACCCAGCAATTCATGCCATTTCTTGCAGCCATAATCTTGAATAAAGCGTGCACAACCACTTATTATATAAATTAGTATATGACTCCCTGTTATAGTCACAACAGTGCTTTTGTGTTTATTTTGCATCAAGATGTGGTCTTTTATTTGTACAAATAGCAGGATAGAGAGCCGTAGCTCAATTAGACCTCCTTACTTTATGACAGGGTGTACCGAACGCCAGGCTCGCGGGGCTTGTTGGGCCCCGCCAGGTACCGGTTCCGCCGCCGCCCGAGCCCCCGGCGCCAAGGGCCGCTGCCGCCGCCCGGGCCGCCCGCCGCCCTCCCCCAGGCCGCCGCCCGCGCCGCCGCCGCCGCCGCCGCCGCCGCCGCCGGGCCGGGAGGCGGGAGCGGGTGCGCGGCGCGGGAGCTGCCGCCAGGGGGCGCCGCGGGGACGGCAGCCCGCCCCGCCCCGCCCCGCCCCGCCCCGGGGCATGCTGGCCGTGCCCCGCCCGCCCCCGGGGCGCGCCCGCGGGGGGCGAGGGGCTGAGGGCCGAGCGCCGCGGGCCCCGGTCCTGCGCTGCCCGCCACCCCTCGAGGGCCCTTTTCCACGTGCTGAGACAGACGAGGAGCTGGTCGCCAGCTGCCGGTGGCTCCTGTCCCTCCGCGAGCGACGCCGTCTTTGCGCCCTTTCGGAGCGGAGGGCGCGCTGCGTGCCGCCCGCCAGTTCTGGAGACGTGGAGGTCGGCAGCCGCCATCACAAACCGCCTCCAGAAACCAGAGCGGCTGCCTGCCCTGCTGCGGGGTGAGCCCCCCGAACCAAGGCAGCACCCCCAGGCCCATAACCCTACACCGGCGTTAAGGTGCCCACGTCGGTTGGTCCGCAGACAGGACAGACCTATAGCGCACAGTACCATGAACCTGACGTTCCCCGGCGTGCTCACGCGTTTACCTTGTTTCACTTCCTGAGACGGAGCCTAAACTTCAGCCTTTTGAAACTGGCCTATGATGTAAAAGCAGAGGTGAGGAGCTAGGCTTAAATAATGGTAACTTTTGTGCTCTGCTGGAATTAATTCATCATTGACACAAGGCACAATGCATCTGAAGTCCTGCGCTGGTATGTTAAAAGTCTTTAATACTTAAGATTGCCTAATAAATCAAAATGCCAAATATGAAGGACATAGCTGAATGTGTGAGAACAAAAAATTAGACAAGCTAAGAGAATATTTGTAAAGGGTTTTCTTCCTTCACTTTATCTAAAACATTTAGCTTTCAAAGCTCAAGTTAAGCAGAGACATAAATCACTGCGTATTTTTTTAATATGTAAGTAAATGAATATGATTAAAACACTAATTGGGTCAACTGCTATTGAAATGCTGTAAAATAACTACCTGTATTAGTAGGTTTAATATACTACTATCTATCAACTCACATAAGTTTTCTCTGTAAAAACGTAAAGTATGCTCAAACACCTTGTGCTGGAAGGTCCTTCAGGAAAACGGAGCTTTCCAGTTGTGAGTTAGACGTATCTTGGCACAATTGGAAAGAACACATATCACATCTGCATCAGTGAGCGAAGTCAGCACCTTTGATGAGAAAAAATAGAATTTTCATGGTAAAAAAAATCATCCCTTCAAAGCCAACTAATCATTTTACTATTTAGAATACCCTGACGAGCGGAGATGGTAGTTGTGAGTAAAGGAACAGTTCAAAAATGGCTAAAAAGGGCAGCGATGGGACAACAGTGTCTGGATCACGACACAGAAAGCACTGCTATTGTGAAGAATTCAAGCTGTAGTACGAAACTTTTAAGTGGGCGCTCATACAGTGGGTCTCTGAAGGCCATTTTTGAACACAGATTTACAAATAAAATTGACAACTGGATTTTTGCAGTTGTCACAGATGAGATTTATGTACTACAGAGAAGAGCCAGCAACCCCCCTGTCCGCACGCGCGCACACACGCACGCACGCACAAAGTGCCAGGTAAAGAAAACGTGCATCCCTTCCTGCAGCGTTCTGTCTTAACAGGTGCACTCGGCTGGCATGAGAAGGCTTTGGGAAACCAGATGAATTGATTTGTGCTAAAGTTAACCACAACTGAAAAAACAACCATTGCCTAAAATATTTATCTCTGTATAAGCCACAATTTTTCCCAGTGTCTGTGTACTACAGTTTATTTATATATCAGATGTTTAAATGAACATCCTTTTAACCGACTGGCACGAACAGATAAAGGTAGTGAAGGTAGAGTATCATATTCAATCTTAAACTAAAAGCTATCCTGCATTTTAAAGGCTGTATCTTTTCCTTTCACACCATCTCAGTTCCTCAGGACTAATAAAAGTAGTAGGTCAGTCCTGGGCACAGTAATTTATCTGCTTTCTAAAATTCAGGAATATGTTGTCACACTCATCCGATTATTAAACAACAGTTCACTTCCCCGAACAGCAAGTAAGGTCCAATTAATTTCCACCTGCGATTTATTTTTGCTTAGTGGAAAAAAAAATCCCTACGATATGAGTAGTCTGTACAATATTATAAGATGCGAACCTGAGACATAGGACAGTGGCAAAAGCCTGCTAGAGTGCATTACCTACAGCCCACACAGAAATGAGCAGCCAATTTCAGGATAAGATTCTTATTTGAGCAAAGACAGCTGGGGAAACCCCACCTTGGAAAGCAAACTCCTCTCACCCCCTTTCTCTGTATCTATCTCCCTCTCTTTCCCAGTCTTAAAAAAAAAAGGGGGGGGGGGGGGGGAGGAAAAAAAAAAAGCAGCTCTCCAAGCTCTTGAGAGTAGGGAGACTTTATTACAGTCAATGGAGAATTTAATAGTGAGAAAGCATTAGGGCAGTAGGAAATAATTAGAATTGTGAGAGCTAGGGAAGACCTGCCTAGCAGGCAAATTCCCTTTAAAAAAAAAAAAAAAAAAAAAGAAAAAAAAGCTTCTTACAGAGTCTGTAGGGCTTACAAACTGCAAACCTAGAGCCAACTTTTTGTATCTGTTTTTTGGGGGTGTTTTGTTTTTGTTTTTTTTTTTTTTTGTGAGGAGCTTGCAACAACTATCACTGGTATTTCCCCTCCCCTGATCTTTGAATATCGTGATAGTACCTTCACCTCACCAGACAGTCTTTGTTTAACCCTCACGCTTACTTGACTTCTCGCCCAGGCTCCTGCTGAAAGCTTCCCTTCAGTATCCCTTGAGGGTTTTTTTTCCCTGTCCATAAACTACTTTTTCCACAGATCCTCTTTCTGGAGATTTCAGCACTTTCTACTTCCAGGGTTATCTTTTTTTAGTGCAAAATATGCTTTTAATTCTTCTCTTCACCAGATCCACCCTTGCCTTCCTTCCCACTGGATGGCCCATAGGAGAGGTGGTACACCAGAAGAAATTTATTTTACAGGATCCAACTTACTGAAAGCTTGAATAAGCCTCAAAGAAGAATAAAATGGAAAATCTGTGTTTTTAAGATGAGCCCTCAAAAGCTCGCACACTCGCTTTCAAAGCCCCAGTCAGTATCTGATGGCATCTGTAGCTTTCATTGACTACAAATGGTCCGATCGCAAATTTTCTTCTACATACGTAGCAATGTCTGAAAAGCCACAAGACTAATAACATTTGGTGTTCCTAAGTCTTGCTCTTCCTAATTTTCAACATTTAGTTTTCCTACATTAGCTTACAGCCTCATGCTGATAAACTTAATATTTTCTAAAATTACATCCAGCAAAATATTCATGTAAAA
>NC_138826.1:95485044-95582582 GCF_965183815.1 Platalea leucorodia | reverse complement strand
GCCCGCACGGCGGCGGGCGGCGGCGGCTGCCCGCCCATCGCCCCTCGCCCCCGCCGCGTAGCGAGGGATGCCCCCGGGAGGGCGGAGGTGGTGCCGGGGCTGGGCGTGGGGCGGTAGCGCCGGGGAGAGGGGAGTTAATGCGGGAGGGGTGGGGGGGGGAGCCGCGGGGGAGCTCCAGCTCGGCGCTGCCGCCCGCCTCCCCGCTCCTCCGCCCGCCCCCTCGCCGCCGCCCGCCCGCCGGGGAGCGGCTCCAGCGCCGCCGGGGCCCGGGGCCGGGGCCGCCGCGCCGAAAGTTTTGGCGGTCCCCCCGGCCGCGCCATGGGCTTCGACCCGTCGCGCTTCGCGGCGCCGGTGGCGGCGGAGCTGCAGTGCAAGCTGTGCGGGGCGGGTGCTGGAGGAGCCGCTGTCCACGCCGTGGCGGGGCACGTTTTCTGCGCCGGCTGCCTGCTGCCCTGGGCGGCGCGGCGGCGGCGCTGCCCGCTGCGCTGCCAGCCGCTGGCGGCCGCCGAGCTGCGCCCCGTCCCTGCCCCTCCGCAGCCTCGTCCAGAAGCTGGAGGGTCAAGTGCGACTACAGCCCGCGGGGCTGCGGCCGCACCGTGCGGCTGCGGGAGCTGCCCGCCCACCTCGCCGCGTGCCGCTACGGGCCGCCGCCGCCGACCGGCCCCGCCGAGCCGGGGGCCGCGGGGGCGGGCCCCCGCCCGGCCGCTCGGGGGGGCGGGCTCCGCCGGGCCGCCGCGGCGGCCCGCACCGGGGGCGGCCCCGCGGCCGCGGGCGGGGCGTCGGGCAACGCTGCCTGCGGGCGCTGCGGGGCGGCGGGCGGCGGCCCGGAGCCGGGTCCCGAGCTGAAGAGGGAGGCCCTGCGCTGGAGCAGGAGGGAGAAGTCGCTGCTGGCGCAGCTCTCGGCGCTGCAGAGCGAGGTGCAGCTGACGGCGCGGCGGTACCAGGCGAAGTTCGGCCAGTACATGAGCCACATCAGCAGCATCGCCCGGGACCTGGCGGGCGGCCAGCCCGGCAAGGTGAGTGCGGGCGCAGGGAGCGGCGGGGCCGCACGCCCTGGCCTGCTCCCCTCCAGCGGTGCTCTCCCCGGACCTGCTTTCGCCCTGCCCGACCTGTGAGCGACCGGCCCAGGTGACGGTGCGAGCGGTGTCCCCTGGGGGCCAGCAGTCACCCCCGGCTCCGCGCCGGGACCCAGCCCGATCCCCCCCAGCGCATCCCCTGGGCAGCGCGAGATGCCTCTGCCCGTTCCTCCCCGCCCCCGGGGAGATGGAGCTGCCAGCCCCGACGGGGGACACACTCCTTGTCCGTCCCTGGTGGCCAAAAACCGGGGCGGTGGTGAGATCGGCGGTGCCCGGTACCAGCGGTGGCCGAGTGCGGCTTGTCGCTTGCTTGGCCGGAGAGGATGGGAAGCGGGCGGGAGGGGAGAGGGTTTTGCTCTTCGGCTGGCAGCCGGCAAATGGGTCCCGGTTCCTCCGGGCAGGCTGTCCACGTCAGGCCTCCCTACCTCGCAGGGACGCAACTGCTGTTGCTGCTCAGCTTGCTCCAGCTGGGACTGGCAGAGGCTCAGGGGCATGGAGCTGGCTTTTAACTTTTATTTGAGCAGCCGAGAAGTTGTCTTAAAAAAACAGAGCATAAAATTATTGTAAACTTTGCAAATTATGGTGAAAGGACGGCAGAGTCTTTCTAGTTTGGTAGAATGGAGTAACAAGTTGGCAGTGTTGATAGCAGAGACCGGTGCAGTGCTTTGCTCTCTTCTCGGGTCTAATGACATCGCTCAGATAGCAGCTTGCTTCCTTTAGGCTGAGCAAACCATCCGAGAGTGCTGGTGAGCTGGCTGAACTCGCTGTAAGGGGGTTGGTTTTTTTGAGCATTAACTCCGGGCTGGAAGATCGCTGTGCGGGCTCTGGCACTGCTGGTTGCAGCTGTGGCGAGGAGTGTTGCAATGTAAAGAATTTTTCTTTTTACCCAAATCTTCACAGACCCATGGGAAGTAAAATCACAAGTGGAAAAGGTCTGAGCGGCCAAACTCGCTCCTGAAGCAATGTAGTGTGCTGGGGATCTGACTGCTGCATGGGAAATGGGAAAGGGGACGTTGTTCGCAGGACACCTGCGTGCCTAGAAACATGGCTGTTTGTGGCATTGAGAAACTTCGTGTTTGGAGACTTGAATATTTAATCTTTTTTTTTTTATTTCCTTTGGCTAGCTTATCCATGAGGTTTAGGTTGCTGGCCCTGGGAGGTGTGCTCATACATCTGCTTTTTCTCTTGGCAGATGGGATAAGGTCATATGAAGAGGGGCAGCAGTGACCGCTAAGGAGCACGGGGTGCGCGGGAGAAGCACTGGGTGTAGAAGGGAGGAGAGAGATTTGGATTTTCAGTAAGGAGGTGGCAAGGAGGTGCGGGGATGGGCGTGGGGGCATCGCTCCTGCTGGCCAGCAGCCGAGCATCTCCCGTTTCCCGGCACTGCCAGTAGGTGCTGCTGTATGTCCTGCCGCTCCCCGATCTCTTCTGCAGATGAGACCAGGGTAATGAATAAAACAGGCATTTGGAAGAAAAACTATCAATAAAGTAAAAATGTACTTCATTAAAATCAAATGTATCATTCCGCAATAAAGCATTTCACTGTCAAAGTTAATAAAATATGGGCTTCAGCGTTAAGTGTTATGTTTTGAATGTTTAGAAAGGTATAACTTACGTAGGTGTCAAATTTATATTAATCAACTAACTTATAGAGACTGGCAAACACAAACACCTAACTGTGCTGGATGAATGCAAATTTTTTTGTGGGGAATATGGCTCCTGAAATGTAACTATTATCATATGTGAACAAGGTAAAATAATTTTTTGCCCCCCCCCCTTTTTTTTTTTAGAAAATTAGTTACCCGTTCCACTGAAGGAAAAGGTTTCCTTCTCTTTTTCATTTTTAACCTTGACTCCATCGCTGTTTTTGAATGTTTGCTCTATATTTTAAACCTTGTGTAGAAAAAACTACTTTTTTACAGATGTGGTTTTGGATTCTTTCTTTTTGGGAGAGAAGTGAAAGGTTGGGATGAAGAGTTGGGTTTCATTTTCTGTGTGTATCTTCCCTGAAAGTTGCTATGAAATGTGTACTGACATGACTTTGGGGTCTGAAAATTATAATGTTGTGTATTTTAACTTATGTGTTTAATGTCTGAAATGTTGACACATACAGGGATTTTATTTTTTTAGAGACTTCCAGACTTTTGGAGCTCTGACTTCTTTCAGTGGTGCTGAACATTCCTCCCACCAAAAGCCTGCACTTTTTTCCGTTCAGCATTGAAGATAATCAGGTGTTACCTGTTACTTTTCAGTGGTGTGTGACTTTTCCCTTGGTTTTTTTTTCCAGTGCAAAGTCTTTTGTTATCTTTTCAGCCTCATTTGCCTTTAAGCCTTATCTTACGGATTCTCCAGCTAAAAATCTTTTGCACATTAGTGCTTTCACTTAAGATCTTCTTTTTGAGACTGTATTCTTTAACAATATTTCACCTCTTGCTTCTTAGGGAGGAGAACCCAAACCATTAACGATCATGCTACACCGAGAAAATGATACTTTGGGGTTCAATATTATAGGAGGACGACCCAATCAGGTAACGAGAAAAGTAACTCTGTGTTATTTTGACCATACTTTCTGTTACTATATACACTGTTAATAATAAAAGAGTAACTTTCAATGACAGTAGGTATGGAATCAGCTTCATAGATAGAAGCGCTGTATATTATCAGGTGTAATTGGAGTCATTGTTTTGAAGACATAATCTTGTGAGAATTGGATTATTCTCATTCTCAGGAAAGGTGTTCCCATTGTTTTCGCTTTAAAACTTCAGGCTGATCTACACTCAGTTCCCATGTGAATAATATGTGTTCATGCAAACTGTTCAATGGAAATCTCTGGGACTACTTGTAAGAGCCATTGTTGCAGCATTAAGCCATTGGAATTTTTAGAAACAGCTTGCTTTTTTTCATTTAAAGGAGAGATGAAAATTTGCTTCTGTAGCTCAGTTTAAGCACATGTCGTGCTCTCATGTGCCTGCTTTCAGTTTTTCTTTGCAAACTGAAACAGTTTTCATCGATCTGGTATCTTAAATCAATCTAGTCTCATCAGTCTAGGTTTAGAAAGTTCACTGGAAACCATTGAATATGCATAAGGATCACTAACCCCCCCTAGAATATGCATAAGAATATGTCTTTGTTTTTTTTTTTTTTTACTTCATTCTTCCAAAAGCATTAATCAGGACTGTCATTACATGTGAAGGATAAAGAAACCTGTTAAACTGGAAAATTAATAGTTGATTAAACAGGTTTGGTAATAATTATGCACCGATCAGGTTTTTGTTAAGTGGGAGAATTGTAACCTCCTACTATTATTGAGGAGGGGAATGGGACCCTGTATACTAGTTTGGCAATCTTCTGCTCTAAAGCTGTATTTAGCGGTGCCAAAGAGTCTGTTCCCATTAGCCTAAGAAGTTCACTGTCTGTGCTGCAGAATTACTGTTCCCTGTGGGTGAATATGAAGACCAGCAGTTATCAAATGTTGGTGCTGTAAATCCAAAGCAAGAGTTTCTCAGCTTTTCTAGTGGAAGCATGAGACAACAGGTGGCTATAAGGTGAAATACACGGGCTTTGATTATATCCATATTTTGAGTATACCAGTAACAACAAAGTCCAGACAATCTTTGGTTTGGATTGCAGTGTGACTTCTGTAATTTACAGCTGTAGGAACACTGCAGGGAAAAGGGAGCATGGTGTTCAGCTTTCTTGGAATGGCAGCTGAGCTTCTCTGAAGTACTTACATGCTGACAGTGCATACTGGAACAGCTTTTTATATTGCAAACTATTAGGCTTTTTGAATGAATATTCTGAAAGTTTAAGGAGTAAATGATGATAAATACATGAAGGTTCATAGTCCTGTTCGCGGAGAGAACTGCTGGCAGGAGAGAAGGATTTCCTTCTCTCGTGGTCTTGGTCTTCCATTAACACTGATAGTTGGAGATGGAGAAGTTGGTGGAGCTGTGAAGCAGAGCTGAATCTCGGGAGTTTTTGAGTCTTTGAAGTTTAATTCGGAAATTCTGTTTTGTTTTGTTCTCATTGTGATAAATGTGAATACCACAGACATTTGATTGGTAGTTCCCAGATATCAGTATAAGGTCTTGCTCAACATATCTGGAGCCAAAGCATGTAACAGGAAAAAAGGATTGAGTTGATTCAAATAATGAAAAGAAAAAACTCTGCTCAAAAACTTAAATACTGGAACAGGAATTGTTTGGTAATGAGACAAAAAGTTCATGACGGCGATCTGTACATTCAGGTTGTTCAGGGAAAAAGTGCCCTTGGGTGAAGCGTTGGCTCTTGCAGCAGAAGAGCAGAACAGTGGTGTCATTATATTAGTCACCTAAGTGGGAATGTGTTCCTTCGCCACACATTATTTGCGTTTTATAAGTACGATGCAGGTTTTTCCAATTGGAAAGCAGGTGACTCTTGCTGACTTGGGGAACGCACATACATACTTTCCGTTGGCTGTGTTTCATTTCAGTCCATAACAGGCTTCCCCAGTGTTTACCTTCTACCTGGAGGGAGGAGGAAAGGAAAGGAGCGACTCACCACAAGCCTGTCTTTTATTTTGTCAGGAAAGGACTCATTTCACATGTGTGTGTTTCTGGGACGTGATTCATTATTCTAATGGAGCAAGGTTGCTTTGATCCTCACTTTTGTCCTGGGCCCCAGCGCTGGCTGGCTGGGAGGACTGTCCTGCAGAGCAGGCTGTGGAGGCTGTCCCCCCCGGAGGACACCACGGCAAAGCCGGGCTGGAGGGAAGCGTGTGCTGCAGGCATGGCTTGGGGCTCCTGCAGTCACCCACAGACTCTGCCAAAGATCGGGTAAACCGATCACCTCTGTAGCTCCCATCCATGCCCTGCCGCACAGCCTGTGGGCTGTGTGACAAGGTGCCAGAGCTCAGTATGCCGTGTGCTGCGTTTTCTTGTCCGGGCTGGCGGATACCAGCACGTGCTGCCAATGGGGACCACAAACCAGACTGAAATATCCTGTTTCTTACTGGGTCATACATACTCTTGAAATAGCCAGTGAAATTTCTTATGGAAAAAAAAAATACAGTTTTATGTGGGTGAAGGTCCTGTAATCTAGCCTTTTGTTTTCTTAAGAAAAAACTAAACCCTGGCCTTCGTGCTTTTTGGTTAACGACTACTGCGCTGCTTTTGTTAGAGTTTCATTTCTCACTGCTTACATGGGAACTCAGTGGAGGTCTGTTTGTTCATCATTTCAAAATATTGCTGGAACTGTTAATAAGTTTCCCTTCTGCTTTTCACTTGACACCTATGAGTCGTTGTGACAAAGGACAAAACCTAGCAGTTTATGAAATCGTAGTCTGACTAACATCATGTTGAACAATTATTTGTTACCTTGAAATCTACTCGGGTTGAGTCTCCATGGGCCAGTTGCCACAAACTGTACAGCGTGTTTTACAGTGTTTCCATTTTTTGTTATGTCTCTACAATTTTCTTAATAGAAAAAAATATTTAAAAATTTCCCCATGGGTGTATAGGACCCAGACCTAGAAACCTGTACACATATGAATCATGCTGTTGGTCAGGGATTCACCAGTCACAGAAGGAAAATAAGCATCATATCAACTGCTATCCAAAGCATAAACCATCTGGAAAGATTCCTTCATTTGTTGCTATCTAGGTTATTATTTGTATGAACACTTAAAAATAGTTTAAGTAGACAGTGTCTGCTTGGCATTGTTTCTTTATTAATAATGATTTTAAACTATTTTAAAGTATCATGTGATGAAGTAATTTTAGCATGTGCAACAACATCAGGTGTATCGTTACAGCTGTGGTAGGTAACTTATCTGCTTTAAATTTGACCTTCATGTGAGTTGTACTTAGTAATGTGTAGAGATCAACTGGAAGTGAGTTTTCTTTTTGTCCACAGCTGATCTGTATGGATTTCACAGCTGAGCAAGTTCTCAGTCTCCCATGTGAATAGGATTTATGAGGTTAACCAATTCCAACCAAATCCTATCACTATTACATGCCAGCTAACTAATATCACTTTGTTCCTTGGAGCCTTATTTTCAAACACAGAAAAAAGTTTACAAGCAGCAGTACTGTAGAAGCCCTTTCCATCCTGAGAGAAACACTTGTGCATCCGTTTTTATGAGTGTCTTCCTCTGTGCATTCATGTACTCGTCACTGTCTGCTATGAAGTTTGAGGTCTGCTTTAAATATTTTAGCTGGGATCTGACTACCATTGCACCCTGTGTCTCATTTAGACTAAAATAACGAGAAGTAAATAGATAATCTTATAAAAAATGCTGAAATGGTTCATTAGTTCTGTCCTTTTGATTAATGGCTGGTTTGCATTAAGCAAGTTTAAAAAAAAATCCCAAGGAGCTTAATTCTTGGCTAGAAAAGCAAGCTGCATATTTCAGGTGGATTTGCATTTTTCATTGCTGCTGATTTTTGTTCCGTCTCATTTCTTGTACTAATGTGGCCCTTTTTGCAACTTCCCTATTGCCTGGTACAGAGTAATCAGGAGGAATCCGCTGAGGGAATTTTTGTGTCAAAGATTTTGGAAAATGGACCTGCAGACAAAACAGAAGGCCTGCAAATTCATGACAAGATTATTGAGGTAAGGGAAAAAAAAAAAAACAAAACACACCAGTGGATTAGTCTGTTATATTATCAGATTAATCAAGGATTTGATGGTTTTTACACTAATTACGTTGTAATTTTCATCTTTTGCTGTGTCTAAACATGATTCTTGTACACTGAACTGCTTGAACATTTCTCAGATATGAAGACACACGATGGATTTTTCCAACAACTAATAAATGTATTGGTCTCAGGATTAAGCTGATTTAAGCGAGGCAAAGGTGTAGATGCTGAAATAGTAAGCAAGAGAGGCTTCTTTTCATTAACTTTAGAAAGAAGGCAAACAACTCTATGGAAATTCACGGGTTTAGTGAACTTGATTTTGCCCTCTGTAGGGGCTATTACTGTTGTGACTCTGGGACACTGCAGAGAAGCTGTGCTGGTAAGCAGTGCTGTGAAACTTCTTAAGCAATTAGAGAAAGTACTTTCTGCTACATGATCAGAGGTACATCATCTATTGTTCTCACCAGGACCCATATAGCTCTTTCCCAGTCATGTAATATGCTAGCATGGAAATTTTAAAGTTTATTCGTGTGTTGTATGCAGTTTTTTCCCCTAAAATAACTATAATTAAAAAAAAAAATATCGATAACTCAATCTGAAGAATAGGTTGCTGCCTGGCCTACATGTGTAACTGTAATTAGCCCTCTAAGAGGTCTCGAAGGAACAGTTTCAGTCACTGAAATAGACTCTTTAGGGTGCTGTCAAAATGGCATTTCACATCGCAGCTCTAATACAACTCTGTGAATGACAGCACATACCAGTAGCTGCTGGGTTTGTTTAGGATACGTCACTCCAGCCTTGGGTTTATGGGAAGCTTAGAAGCGTAATGTGAACTTGCCAGTTGGACGGAGTTTTGAACAAAGACACGCAAAACAAGTGGATTGGGAGACAAATGCAGAGTGCTGCTGCTGGCTTGTTGCGTTATATCGCTGTTAAGGACTAGAAACATAAGCCAAGAGTGTTTGAATGCTGGCAGTGCTCTTAATGTTGAGAGCCTAGAGCAGTGTGTGAAAGCAAGTTATTATATTTTCTTGTAAAAGAAAGCTCACGCTCTTAGCTGGCAGATGCATGCATCTCTAGTAGAAACCAATCTGGCTGAGCAGAACCGGACTTGCAACATAACTCTTATCTCCCCAAGATATACAAAAAGCTTTCACATCCAATTCTTCTGTAACAGCAGCCATATGCTGAAAAAAAATCTGTTTTCTTCTGACATTACTATTTCACTTACCACATTGTGTTTTCTACAGACTAACCAGCTATATAGTTTTATGCATTTGCTCAACACTTCCTGCTTTATTTTATTGTTCTTTTGTAGTGCCTTGATTTTTAAGGCAAAATGGAGTGGCTTTGGAACAGGGAGGAATAAAGTCACAAACTAGCATTCATTAAATGTGAGGTCATTTCTCAAAATGCCACCATAATTGATGCTTGATTTTTGTCAAAAAATTCTGGCTGCATAAAATCATCCTGGTATTTAAATTGCTACTGAGAACATACAGATTTCAGTTCTATGTGAAACTATAGATCCAATCTAGCGTAAGTATTCATACCGCTCTGAATGGAGCACCATTTTCACCATGTTAATATACAACAGCTTTGTATATAATTTTTTGTATTCAGGCAAGCATTTAAAAATGTTCAGGGCTGGGCCAAATATTCTATTAAATGTTTCAGTGTTTCAAAATTTGTTAGACTAAAATAAAAAGAGGAGGAGAAATGGTAACATTAAGATTTTCTAAATGAAATGCAAATAAGTAATTATTCCTCCATGCTAGATCTAGGAAGCAGCTGGGGTCAAAAAATTGAATTTTTCCTTGCCCATACATAGCTATCCATCTCTTCTTGCACCAGGATGCCCTGCCAGCACTGCTGTGGTTTGTTGTGAAGGATCAATATGAAAGCTTCTGCTGTAAGGAAGTAAGTCGGATGGTGTAACTGTTTCAAATATGTTGGCAGATACACAGAATATGAGTTTTGGTGAAAAGTTGATAGGAAGTGGAACTTACTATTATTGCTTGCTCTTCACTCGCTTGGTGATCAGATCTAATGGGTGATATTTTATGAGACCATTTTTCAGTAACCAAGAGCAGAAGGCACTGATTTTGTTTGAAGAGCCTTTAATAGCTTCAGTCAGTTGTTTGGCAATATGATGCCCGGGGTGTTTCTAGCAATGTGTAGCTAATGGGATAATGGACAGAACTATCCCATTAAATCAGGAGAAAATCTGTTCTCAAGGCGTATTGCTAAATAAAGAAGGTAATTTGTTTCAGTGCTTTATTAGATGTTTAACAAATGTTAACTGCACGTGGTTGACAACAGAGAGTTGTGCACATTTCAGATGACCGTCTCGTGGCTTACCTAGTGCAGCAAATGGATTTCGCAGTCCTGTGGCATTGGCAGCTGGAGTTGTGAGCCAAGGCTGGCAGACATAAGTGTTGCTGCCTTTTGCCTTGTATACGTCATTATCTATGGCAGCAATTTTGCCGAATAATTGTTATGGTATTTGAAAGGGTGCTGAGGGGAGAAATCAGATTTCTTTATTAAGGTATTTATTCTAAGTGTAAAAATGGCACAGAAATGACTTGAATTCTCAGAGGTTTTTGAGATCATTGTGCCCAGAACATAGGCAACAGAGCCTCCTTGACTCTTTCATCTGAAAAATGTTGGTGTTTATGCGGACTTTAGTCTCAGGTGAGCATATTTTGTGCTTGAGAACCTGAAAACTGGAACAGATGCCTGTGGGCTGGCAGGGTGGTGGTGGGTGAGGGGGAGAGGGAGAGGTGAAGGGCGACAACCCCAGGTACCCTGTGTCAAGGGGCTGCAGCTCTTCACAAGGTACTGTCACAGGACCCTCACTGGTCATTTTCACTGTTCTGCTGAGGAACAGATGATTTCAGGTGCAGCTTTACCCTCTTTATTCAAGGTTAACTCCTCTGTGAGAAAAGACTTGTTTATGAAGTGTAAAGCTGGCCTGGGACAGTGACGTGCACAAGCAGCACTTTGTCAATATGTACTTTCAGGAATCTTACTACAAGCCAAAAATTATCATTATTTGTTCATCGAGGAGTGGTGAACTTCCTCATGAATTACTTTTATGTAGCAGGTTCCTCCAGATGTCACAGTCTTCTGCTGCTTTCAAAAATTTTTTATCCAAAAACCTAGCTCCCTAGATTAACACAGTGCAGCATGTGTGCCAGGACTAAACACCGATCCCACGCTATAAAAAGCATCTCATAAAACTAGATGCAGGATTGGTATCTGTGACTCCCAACTGAAAGCCTGGGATATGAGCAGTGGTACAAAGCCACCAGACCTCGGTGACTTTTGGATCTCTGTCTTCCTTTCCACACCTGCCTGTGAATCGCAAGAGGAGAGAAGCAGCAAGCCATGGACAGGACTGTCTCTTAGTCTGTGCTGCTTAAAAGAATTCTTGTTGCTGCTGAGAGAAAATACAAAGTGTGTTTAGAGTGGATCACAGTTATACAGCTATGCATCATTTCATCTCCTCCTCACTTCAGGCAAATCTTTCCTACTGAGTTCACTGCTCATCTTTGCTAATGGTATTAGCATCCTCAAGGCAGTATAAAACAGCTATGCTCCTTGGCAATGTTGCTGATACACAGAAGTGTTTTACCTGACGCTTTTTTATTCATATTTATAATTCTGAGCAGTAACACTGGAACTGGCTCTTTCTGTACGGAGGAAAATTTTACTCTCAGTAAAATTACTGTTTGCAGTCAGTTTAACTTCAGATAAGAACAGCACCGCATTGGCCAGAGCTCCAAGTACACTAGTTAATGCCTAGTTAACAAGCCATTCAGAATGTGTTCTTTATACTTGTTTTGGGTTGTTTTTTCTTTATATAATATTATATTTTACAAAAATTGGTATGTCGTCTCCTCTGGTTTTAAGCCCAACTTTAAGAAAAAACTGACTGATTTTCTCAAATCCTCTTTCATTCTGTAAGTCGCCATGTCTTGCAAAATACCATTGTATTACTAAAGTGAGATATGCTGATTTTATCTTTTCACTTCACTATTGTACATAAAATACATGACTGGGACAGAATTTGCAATCCAGATGGAATTCATGATTTTTTTTATAAGAGCAGTATTTCATTAATTTGAGGAAAAAGAGCTACTATTAATTCACCTTGCCTAGGAGACAAAGCCCTGTAGTCACGTCTGAACCTTCTGTAGTAGGTTTGCCAAATAACAAAAGAACAGTGAAAAACCTTGTGTGCAAGTAAAAGGGGCTTAGGCTGAAGACCAAAATACTCATATGAGGAGCTGTAAGCACATCATCATCTGGAAGGCTCAAGTGTTTTTCTGTTCCTTGCACTGCAAGGCAAAGGCTTCTGTTCTTTCACTCTCAAGTGAAATGAGAATATTGGCCCTTTTGCATTTTAGTCAGTTGATTCTCATTAGTTTGATGGCTGAGAAGCAGGCATGATGGAGAAGGGGGAAAGAAAAACATTTTTAGTCTGGGATCGTTAAGTCTTTTTGAAAAATGAGATGGATGTATATGTATCATGACTATGCATTTTGTTTATGCAGCCTGAGCTCCGTAAGTATATAATAAATAAGACTTCATCCCTTATTCCACGTTTCCCTTTGTTCTTTTCACTTTTTTGGAGAATACACACACAATGGCTTTCAAGCGCATGTCAGCAAAGCCAGTTTCAATAAAGATGAAGTCTTGAGGCTTATCCTGGCAGAAGTAACTTACATCTGCAAAGCGCCTACACAGAAACTTTTTTAACTATTGCCAGACTGCTGACTGTGCTGTGTGTCAGCCTTGTGATGTTTTATCTTCTTCATGTTTCTGTCATTACACTCACTATGTTGCTCAAGCAAAATCTTTGATACTAGTCATGTTTATTTGGTTAAGAATCTCCACTGTCAGATTATGTCTGTAGAAGTAGTGAACTTTAAAACTGTCTTGCTGGGATCAGAGCTAGTCGATTTGGGATGGCTTTGAACCACAGCTGCACATGATGTGGCCAGTAAGATCCGGGTGTTAGCTGAGGAAACTTTTATATAGCCGACTGTAGTGGTGTGGATTTCAGTGTATCTAAATATACCCAAAGTAGCCTAAGGTATATTAAGTTCTCTTAAATCCTTAACAAGTTCATAATCGTATGTTACAGGTAACCAGGTCTGGCACCTGCATTCATTAGATAACTCCTAATTAGTCTGAAAGATCCCTGCCATAATATGTTAGTTATACCATAGGCTTAGAAATGCCTGTAGCCTCTTTCCACGTCTCACCTGTTGAGATAGAGGTTTTTGGACACCTGAATTCTTTCATCTGTCTAAAGAAACTTTAAAAAAAGTCAGGTGTGACCAGGTCTGTACATAACTTCATTTGAATAGGAGCTACTGCCACCACTGACTTTTTTACTTAACAGAAAGTCTTAGAGTGCTTCTCCAAGAAGTGAGAGATCTGGGTTGTAGGCTCTGCCCTGCCTGCAAAGGACTGAGTTAACCTGTCCAGGTAATCGCCCTCGTTACTAGGGCAGAGGCTATGGGAGACCAGCCGCCACCCATCCTCTTCAAGTGGAGCTAGGTGCCAGCAGGCATTTGAGAGTCAGGATTATTCAGTGATAATCTGCTGTGAAATAGATGCTGGTTCCAGGGAGCTGTATCTGGAACACTGGCCCTGCCCTTTCCTAGGTAACTGCCTGTGCCAATACATAAGAGTTTTCCTCTTTCTTGCACAGTTCAGCATGTTATATGACGCGTCTTGAATGATACTTGCATTTCTGACTTCAGTGTGTCTTGACTTTGAGAGGGGAAGTAGCAAATGCTGTTAACCAGGGTATCTTCTAGCTAGGACACTTTCCTAGGTATGAAAGATGGGGTTCCCTGACTGAATAAATACCAGTAGCCGAGGTTTTCCTCCTCCTGGTCTTTGTTCTAGCTGCTGCTGTTATCTAAAATGTGGTTACTGCTGCTGATGCCCACTCTCAGGAGGCTACGCAGGCTGGATCTCATGTAGGTGGAGGAACGTAGTGTTCAATGTTACGTCTGTGCAGGAAGCTGACATCTCACTGTGGGCATCCTGGAATGCCTGAATTTTGTACTTTATTGCCTGAGTTCCCAAATATCAGTAGCCCAAATTTGTCTGGACTTGGTATAGGTCTTTAGAGGTGCCTGTGTTCCTCTCTGTTCACTGAACTAAAATGCAAATGTTGTGTTTAGGAAAACAGGTTATGTTCCTTCTAGAAAGCATTTAAAATTCCAGCAGTTTACTGTCTATGTTTTAAAAAGAGAACATGAAACTTTTGTTTATGTGACCTAAAATTTCTGTATTTTTTTGTGGTGAAATATGTTAGAGACTGGACTACTGAAATAATCCACTTCCATATATAATGTTTTCTTGCAAATCTTAGTAAGGCTTCACAAAATACTTTCTATCCTAAACAAAAGGGAGAAATGAAACAAAATGATATTTAAGAAGTGGAGAACTTGGTGTTAGTAGGGTAATGGAGAATAATGACTTAAGCTTTTGCGGTCAGAAATTCGGTATTTGATCCCTTAGTTGATTGAATGAAGTCCTATGTTCGTAAACAGGCAAAATACTATTTTGTTACTTGTGTAAAGCAGCATTGTGAAAAAAATTTAAATGCCTTGGCTTTTAAGAGGTGATTTTTTTTTTTTTTTTTTTTTCCCTGAGGAATAAACTGAGAAGTTTCTATCTGCTGAGAACTTGCTGTGGACCTAGCTCTAGAGAGGCGCAAGCCTGTGGGAGGATTTCTCAGCTGTGTTCATTTGGGCTGGTTCTCACAGACAAGCCAGGCATGTGTGCAAATAAAACGCTGTGTTGTTGTTGTGGAAATATGTGTGCTCACAGTGCTTTTATCTAAAAAAAAAAACAACTGGCAACACCAAACATGTGGTTGGAATATGACCACCAGATGAACTCTCCAACTAGTTTATTTGCAGCATTGGTATATTCAAGAGATAAGGCAGTATCGTACTTTTCAGCAAGTCTCTTCAGCTTGCAAGTCATCGCTCTTTTGAGATGCAGCTAGCTGTTGTACTGCAACTTTGTATGTGCTTGGATGCTTCTCTGCAAGGGGCTCCCAGTAAGCAAAGAAAAGGAGATAGTAGGGTGGCTGGAACAGGGCACAGGGCAGATGTGGAAGGAGCTGTGTGGGAGTATTTCTGAAATGCTGCCCAGCATGAAAGGAGTCAAGAGAGCAAGCTAAGTGGAAGTGGTGAAAATCATCTTTTACAGTGGGTTTGTATGCTACTCCTACCATGTTGGGTCTTTGTCTAGGTGACTTAGGTTAGGCGTGATAGAAGAGGCTTTGGGATCTTGCAAGCACATGAGTGTGCATAACCCCCTCTCTCCAACGAAATATTTCTGTTTTGCTCTGACTGTGGTGGATCTCTGCAGCAGCTGGATCACTGTAGAAGCAGAAGGGGAAGAGTGAAGGAGAGTATGTAAGGAAGAACAAAAACAGGGAAAACTGGGCTTTACAATTAAAGAGTACAAAGCACCGACCTTACGTTTCCACAGGCGTGTTTTCCCGTGCTCGCCCATAAATAGACAGTGTGGGAGGGATGGAGGGGATGTAGGATAGGGGCAACTGAATTGTGGAATTGTGGAATAGGATCATCTATACATGCTGCCATGAACTGTGGTAGGGAAATAAGGTGAAACAGTAGTGGGGCAGAACTATAACTGTACTGTGTCTGCAGAGTGGAGCGGTAGCTAAACTGGCAAGTCAGCGGTGCTGTTAGGTGGGAAGGATTCTGGTTAACCTGTGGAAGAGCTGACTAACATAAGAACCTGCAAAATCCCATAAACGGTGTTGCTACCACGCACCGCAGATCCCTAGGCACCGTGTGAAGGCCTGATCACACCCATCTCCTTCGTAAGGTGTCTAATCTCACCCCTGAGGGGATAACGTGTCAGAAACTTGGCAAGTTGAAACTCAGCATCTTCCTAGATACCCTGTTTGAGCTTGTCTTTGCTGCATGTCATCTTTTTCTTCCTTCCCATGATTTTTTTTGTTTTAAGCTTTAAAGTAAACCTTGCAAAACAATGGAACTTTAGCATGCTTCCATCTCACCCAGCAGCAGGAACAATGCAGTTTTATATGCATCTGGGGTAGTAGGTTTGGAGGAAACTTTTGTTTATATGAGGTTTCAGAGGTGTTCATAAGCACTTTCAGCAATGCATTAAACAACTTGACTAACATCTGTCAAATGCTGCTGCTTTCATCCCCTTCCCAGGAAGAGAAGGGCATGTGCAGGGGAGTGTTTTGTTTAGGAATTTTTCAAATAATTACATACACACATATTTACATGTTGGTATCTGTTTATGTTAGGGAAGACAAGGTCATAGAAATGTATCTTTATATTTGTTGCTGAAGGTGGCAAGGTTTTGTGATGAAGACTCTTGCTCTTTGGTCTTTGCTGTGGACATGATCTTGGGTCAGCCCTGAAGAAAGTGCTTTCTCTTCCATTGACAAGCCGAATCCCCATGACAGTTGAGCTGTAGGTGTGATTGTGTATCATTGCCTTGCTCTTGGACCAAGCCTGTCTTATAGATTTGGTGGACTTGATGGTCAGTATGGAGCCGAAGTACCCTAGCCTGGTGAACTCTGGAAGGTTTGAGAGGAGGAAAGGCATTTTCTGATAACTTCCCTTAACCTTGTCAACTATGTAGTGAATAGAAAAAGTCAGAAGCTTCAGAGAGTGCTTCACGATGGATCAGGGGGAGCTAACCCGTTGAGGCTCGTATGATGAAGACTAGTGGGAATAATTGATGGTAAGCCCAGCTATGGAAAGCTCTGATAAAGTCTGAGACCAAGCTGAGTTTGTTGCTTAGAACTCGAGGATGTGCGAGGAAGCCGTGCCTCCCACAGCACATGCTGCTGGCACCCCAGAAGCTCTTGGCATTTTCAGAAAGTGAAAAGAGCCTTCTTCAGCCTTTCATGAAGGTTGTTCTTTATTGTGGTTGAGACAACTTCACAGTTAGAGGAGCTGACAGCTTACATATGTTGTGTGAATGCAGCGTTTTATCCTCTTAAGTCACTAAATTGATTGTTGCAATCCAAGGATATATGCCCAAAGAGCTTTGATCTCTTCTGCCCTTTTTCTTAATCAGCTAATTATATTTGTAAGGAGTAGCTAATCACTGTTCTCTATAATTGGACGCTGAGTGAAAAAAGCCATTTGTGTCTGCCAGTGCAGAAATGCTCAAAATGAAGTCATTATTCATGGCTTCAGTTAAAATAAATTAATAACCTAATTTTTAAGGAGCTGTGAAATGCAGCAGTGTGTTGAACGGGAGAACGTTCCTCCTTAGAACTTTGGAATAGGAGCAGTCAGAAGCATGTACAGCATTGTGCTTTCCAAATGCTTTGAAAATTGAAGTGATGATGTAAAAAAGGTTGTTGTTTGGAAACCTCTTCTCCCCAAAATGCAAAATTCTGCAGCATTTAAAACCATACTGTAATGGAAAAAGTAATTTTCAAATTGACAGGAGCAGGTGTTGTCTCTTCAAACCACCATCAAAGACTGTGCTAAGTAAAATCAAATATACTAAGCTAAGTACATTTGTTACTAATACACAGACATTTTAGTAAATGTGTGTCTTGTTTGGAATTGCAAATCTAGTGTAATTTTACAACTTTGTATGTAGACCCAACTTGATTGAATCACTACTGCTGCAGGAAAGGAGCGCAGAATGACTCAACACTGTTTCTTCATTCAAATAATTTTGGAAGGCATTTTCTTTATGAAATATTGTTGACAAAATAAGTCATGGCTGCTATGTTTATTTACATAGTTTATGTATGTTATTTACAGGATATGATTTACATAATATTTTCTTTGAGCAATTTGTCTTTTCAAGTAGCAAGACTGGGAAATGCAGAGGGGGAAAGGGGAAATTGTGGAAAAATTTAGTTCATAACTGTTGATATACTGCTGTTTTCTGCTTGTTTTTTAAGTATGAAAACCTTATTTGAACATCACTATATTCTACACACCTATCAAATAATTTAGCTTCTTTAAAATTGGATAAATTATGAATCTGTGTGTCTAGAAGTGGTAATCTAATGTAGGAGAAAGTCCAAAATAGGTTGATACAGAACATGAGGGTTTTTTTCCCTTCATCTGTCTTTTCCTGACCATTTGGAGCATCCAACATTTGAGGGACCCAGTGGCTCAGAGCCTGCCCATCTGTTTCTAAGTACAGTCCTTCAATCTTGCATTTGTTTCTTTAAGTATGCTGATCAAGTGAGTTAATATCTGAAGTCCTTCCAGCAGCTCACAGGAAGAAGGCATGCTATTTTAAACGGAAGGGATTTGCTGTCTTGCATGAATTAAAACATCTGGATCCCTACACTTCTCTGTTACAGTTTGATTGAGTTGGGCTAGTCTTTGGCACATGGCAAGTGTGGAGCCATATGGTCTTCGTGCTGTCAGCAAGCCTTTTCAGCACATACCTTTGCCTACCCCCCCGCCTTGTCTGAATGGTAGTTGCTACTGTGGCCTGAAAGATAAATTATCCAGGAGCTTTCAGGCTGTTGTGCCCTTCTTGAATGGATTAATTGCATTTTTTGAATGGTACAACATCCAGCAGCCTGGAGCAGAAAGCCGAATCCTTCACTTCCCCTGCAGTGCTCAGAGCCCCGATCCAAACTGGATGCCTTGTGCTAGTGGCAGATGTGTAGCAGCATTTTCTGACTTACAGTTTGTGTCCCTTGCATCTTGTTTTCTTAATGTCTCCATAAAATCTCCAAGTGCTCAGCGCAACTGTTCTTAAGCATACTCTACACTGTGGTTAAATGGAAAACTGACTGTTCTGAGAAGTCTTTTAACAGAAATTTACTTTCTAGTGACCAAAAGAATGGCATTAAAGTCATAATGCACTTGCTAGCATATCTTTTAATTTCTTTTATTTTGAGTGGTGAGCAAGAACCTTTCCTTCTAACAATAAGTATGATATTTTCTAAAAATGTACGTATTTTTCCTTGTTTTCAAATATTCAAAATACTTTAAAATTTATTTTTAAATAAGTTTCTAATATTTTTAATGATTTATCTATTTTCCATTTTTATTTAAAAAAGAGTAGGAAGAGCATGAGTGACTAGGAAGAACATTTCTATTTCTTCGATATAAAAAGAACCTGTAAGAAGCAAAAATGGTTCATATAATTTTTTGTAAAGAACTCTTATTATTGCTAGAATTTCTCATTAAATAAATGTAGACCACCGTTTTCAGTCGTCTTTCCTGAGTCACTTAAGTAGTGTACCCTTGTACTAAGAGTGTGGGTTTTTTGTATTTTTTCCCTCCTTCCTGCTATGAGGTAATGGAAATCTAAAGAATCAGTATTCATCACTTAATCCGGAGGTTTTATCTTTTAATTAACACAAACCATAGACAATATTATAAAGATTAAAGAACACATTGAGATTTCAGAACACAATTCAGAGAGTGAACTCTTTAGAAGTGCTGTTAATGTCTTAACTTAGCAGAGTTTTAATCTGACCGTTTAAACTCGTGTCTTATGTTAGTCAGAGTCTCGCAGTCCATTACTGCCATTCTCCTGATGTCGGCAACAAGTACTTTGTGGAGTTCCAGGACAAAATGAAGAACCGTGTGTGTACGTTAGTGACTTCTTTCTACGTGTATTGCTTTGCATTTGTCTCTTTCTCTTTTGTGTTGTGCTTGCTGTGATTTTTAAGTTCTGTAGTTCAAGGAGCTACCTCCATGTATACTTTGAAGCACGTATCGTATAGGAAACAGCTTATTACTAGCCATTAAAGTTCTTTGATTTGAAAGCCAGCATGTTACTTGTTAGCATGGCTAGTTTAACTACTCTGATTTCAATTCTCAGATCTGCTTGGCCATAGTGACCTGTTTTCTTTTTAATTTAAAAATTTGGGAAGAACTGGTTGGGCACAGTTCGGATAACCTCAGTTCCACCTAGAGCCCTTGGGCCACCATTTCCTACTGGCTTTGCAGTGGCATTGTGGTCCTTCCCAATGAGGTTGTTGGAATGGCAGCTTTCATATTTTCTTGCAGTAGAGACTGAAAATTAATTTGCAGTAAAAGAAATGGGGGGGGAGGGGGATGGATATCAAATCGACAATGTTAGAGAGTATTTTCAATGAGATAAATGTTGATGAAATGTAAACCATTTAGTTAGAAATTCCTGTGTGTCGTTATTTAAATATTTTATCAGGAGAAAAAAGTTAGTTCAATCCTTTGTTTTCTAGACACTTTTATTTTTTGACATATAAATGTTAAATGTCTATGCTTCAGCTTGCTATCCTGGTCTCTTAATCAATGGGGACAGAGGCACAGGCAGAGGGCAATTTGAGATATTTTAGTTACTATGTACAAGACGCCTTTCCATCTGAACTTTCCCGTCCATTTTCATCTATATAATTTAAAAAATATCCCCTCCTGCTTTCTTAACCAGAGTCACTGCTTAGTGCACAAGTACCAGCATTGTGCTTCTCTGTCATCTCAAAGTACCTGTTGTCTGGCTATGCTCTCGAGTTATTAAAGATCTGTTCTGGGAGAAGCAGCCTAAATCCCATACCCAGTTGGGAAGTTTTTGCTTTGATTCAGCCACTTGGAGATGAAATGAGACCTTAGAGGCTAATAGAGTGTATACGTGTGCTAGACTCTCACAAAATAGTGGAGTCTAATTATAAATTAAATGTACCATCATTGATTTTTTTTTTTTTCATTTCTGATTTTTAAGTGAGCTGAGTTTTCCCCAGGTTCATGTATTGTACATTTTATCAATAAGTAAGTGGCTCGCCAAACCATGATGAATCCATGTTATTAAGTAGGAGGACAATAACAAGTGATGTTAACCAGCCTGTGCCAAACCATCTGCCTGATGTTTACTTTTTTGAGTGCTGATTGTGTGTTCAGCGGTGTACAAAGCCCTGATAAAAGAAATGGCAATCTAAAAATAGTGTCAGAGAATCTAGAGCATGCGGGGCGCTTACGATGAGCTTCATCTTGCCTGATGCTAAATGTCTTAATGTTTTCTCATTCTGTAAGTATTAAAGATGAGTTAGGCACCTATTTTTAGCAAAGGTGATTAGTTCAGCCTGAGATATTTAACTTAGTGACATCTGAGTTAGGATAAGATTTGTTTGACCCTTCAAAGAAGACAGTGGTAGTGATATATCTTAAGCTCTTGGGAAGTTTCATATGAACCAACTTCTTTTTATTGCTTTTTTTAGTGCTTTTGAGGTTAGGTTGTTGGGATAAAAGGCCTCTTTGTACAGAGTTCTTCACTGTAAAGCCAGAACAAAGCTTACCGAATCTTGTGTCGTCCAAGAATAAACACGATTTAAGAGGAAAGAATGTAACTTCTTTCATTCACCTTCTTGGATTACAATTCACATAGGTCTGATATTCCGTTCTTCTGGAATTACATATTTCACTAATTTAAATGGGAGCTTGAATGTACAAGAAATTGGTGTCCATGTTTATAGTATGTAAAATGCCAGCTTAAATATGAAAAGAGAAATTCAGGTACAAAACTGGGCTTGGAATCCACCTACCATGCTGTGGTACTCCTGTTTGAGTAGGAGGCCTGCTCCAACTCCATAGTCTTAATGACTCTCTCACTGTTACATTTTTCATTAAACAAACAAGACAAAATGTGCATACAACAACAAGATCAAGCCTTATTCCATGTTCCAGATATTTCGATTGCTAAATTTCGAACATTGTTACTCAAAATCTGGCAGGAATTAGCATGGGAAAAGATGCAACTTGAAATGCTCCAGTAAGCCCTGCCTCTGTAGAGACTAGCTTTGAAATAATTTAACATATGGTTTCATGACATATCCAGTCTCATTAATCTCTCTATCTTTGGGATTGGAATAAAGAAAACCCAAGTGTGAGGAGGCAATCTGTATCCCCGAAGAGGATGGTCAGTGTACCACTGGTTTTAGCTGACTCTGCTGTAGTGGAAGAAATGATGTGAACAGCTGTATCGGCTGAGCGCGCTTCCTAGATCTCAGCTTTGACTGTTCTCTGCACCTTTTTAGAAGTTAGCAACCTCTGATTTTGGCAGTTTCTGGAGCAATCTGAGTAGCTGTTCTTGGAACCTTGGTGATGGGTTTTAGAGAGTGAAGATGCAGATGTGTGTTTGAAATGGTACAGAGAGCCATCCATCCGAGCAGTGGAGCGATGCTTCATTTTTCAGCAGTCTTCAGAGAGATGGAGTTTGTTCAGAGAAACAGACCGTACAAAGACTGAGAGACTGGCGATGTTCTTTTGGCAAGAGAACAATGTGAATTATCTCATTCCTCAAAGTAAGAAATTCTGATCTGTGCTTTTCTTGCTTTTGGGTTTAGTATTTTGTATGGAGACCTAAGGTACACAAGGGAAGGCAGGAAGTGTCTTTTATCAAACTAAGACAGTTGTAAAAGATAGGCAGTCTTTTGGGCAAAATGTGCTTTCATTAAATCTGGCATAGAAGGATTTATTATATGTATCTTTAATTAATTAAAGTTTTTAGCTTTTTTTTTTTTTTTCCCTAAACCAGGACTGAGAAATTAAGAGATGTGAGGGTTGTTTTCTGCAAAACATTCTTTGCTTATTCTTAGTCATCTTTATTGATGTGTCTACATGAGTTTATTCTGGTGCTTCACGGTTGGGTGTTTCCACGCAATTTCAACAAGCATATCTGCGTACTGGATGAGCATATCAGGTTTTAGGATGCACACATGTGAGATGCATTGATTCTGAGGATGCCTCTGTGGGGAGGCATTAAAAGATACAGTTGGAAGTATACGTTGGCTGTAGAAATACCTTGAAAGGTTTTGATTTTGGTTGGGTTTTTTTACATTTGTTTTTCAGTCTCCATTTGGTGTTTATTGGTCTATGGCATGCTTGTGTCTGCTTCTGAATTTGGTGAAATTTGGGAGGTGGGGTGTTGTTTAAATGCTAACGGGGGCTTTTTCAAAGTTTTGTATATAAGTAGTTGGCTAGTTCTTAGAAAGCTGTTCCACTTTTCCTACATCCTATGAGGGTAGAAAAGTGCTTCTGTCCAAAAAACCAAAACAAACCCCACCCAAACCCTAAAAACCTCACTCCTATCCAAGTATACTCTCTCTCTCTGTCTGTATATATAGTGTCTGTGTATGAAAATACAAACGTAGAATTTAAAAAAGGAAAATAGAATGGGTCTTTATCTCTGCTATGTAGGACTGTAGTGAATCAGTTGTTCTTACAAGTAGTAGTGAATTGGCATTGAGAGGCTACAATGAAGACAGGCAACGCTATTGCAGCAGATGCACAAACACCAGTGTAAAGTATAATCCTTGCCTCGTGAATTAACAATCTAAATAAATGAGTCAGACTGAAAAAAAGTGACAAACATTTAATGTTCAGTATGGTGGTTTTCAAAAGCCCTTTTAAATCCCGGATTTCTTAAAATACTCCTTGGTGGAAAGTTTTGTCACTTTTTATTTGATACAGTGAAGATATTAATGGGCTAGGAGGTAAGGCACAATGGGACAGTATAAAAGGAGCACCTGAAGTTTTATCTATTAAGCAGATTTTTCCAGTCTTTTTTTTTTTAACATGGTTTTTGAACTGTGCATTCTGGATATCATTTAACTTTCCCTTGCAACAGTTTTCCAACTCAGCTATTATATGCCCATAAAGCTGTGTTTTTGGGATGAGATTTAAAATTTCTTTTTATAATTTGTGAGCTGTGTCTTCCTGTGTTCAGAAAGCAACTACTATAGTTTCTCAAACTACTGCTTTACATGTGAGGATTTGGAAGTGATTAAGCTATAAAAGCTGCTGTGAGTAACAAACTAGAGTCTCTTTTTCTCATGGTCTGAAACTGTAATCACTTCAGAGAGAACTTTTTTCAAATGCAAATTGTTTCTTTGAATACTACAATGCAGCTTTCGGTCTCCAACCAAGGCACTGTAAAGTATGTTTGCAGTAAGAAAGATCATTCATCAAGGTGAACAAAGTGAACGATTGCTTTTTCCTCCATTCTGTGTCATGCAGTTCAGAGGGATAGGGTTATGGAAGGGGAGGGGGGGGAGCAGGCAGACTTGCGGGAATGTACTCATTCCTTTCTCCAGCAGCACTTCAAGAAGTTGTGAGCTTTTTAAACTGACTTGTAGAATTCCAGTAAATCAAAATTTTATGTATTATTGCTCAAAACTGAGATAGTAGTGTGATGGTTAATTCTTTTCTTTTTGCGGATAACCAAGGGACTAGTTCTGAAAGGGCAGTCATTATTAACCACGTTAAGATTGAACAGTCAACGCAGATTTTTTTTTTTTTATTTTTTACTTTTTTATTTTTATTTTTCGCAGCTGACTCAGCACCTAGAAGAATGACTAACTGAGAGTCAATGGCACTACATTTGATGAGACATGACTGCAATATTAGCTCCGTATCTAGGTTCTGAGAGTGTCTGCTGCTTTTGTTAATGCTGGGGTGTGCTGTGGCAAATAGGGCTCAGTATGGCAAAGTCAGTACAGCTGTATTGCTGTGGCTATTCTGCCAGCTCCCAGAAGATCTTCCAGGAGCAAATGGTGTCTCGTCTCTGTCCTGGTTCCCTATTTGTCCTGCCGAGGAAAGGCTAGTATCTGTGCTGTGTGCCGGTGTGGTGGATCACAGCACCAGCATCTTACGGTACGCTGCCATCTGTGACTAGGTAAGTCACAGTGTGGTTGTATGTCCGTAGTGCAACAAAAAGACCTCTGGCCTTCAGAAGGCATCAGCTGGGCAGACAAATTTGATACTAAATGTAAATACTGTGCTTGTCAGCACAGCCGGGTGGTGTGTGGATCTGTGTGCTGTGTTCTGTATTTGTAAATGGCTTCTCTGAAGAAGGTGCTGTTGATTGGGCTCAGTAATAGTATAGACAAACCTTAAGTGTATGCTTGAGCGATCTAAACCGAAATTGGTCTTTATATGCCTTGTTGAAAGAAGGGAATCCCTGAAGATCTGTGTCTGACTACTCAACAGGGAGCTGCACGCAAAAAAGCCAGTTGGTTTCAGGGCTGTGCCAAGCCCACTTAGAGAGCACATGTATTTTCCTGAGGTTGCAGCTCAGTATTGATCTTTGAAAAGTTTCATTGGAGTGTCTGTGTAAATTTTGGTGTTGAGGATTGTATAGCAAAGCAAACTACAGTAAAGTGACCTGCAAGTGTGTATCTTGAGGTAAATCACACACATTTTAACAGTTTTTAAATATTTCATTTGATATGTCCATAATGATCTCCAAATATAAAACAAATGTGTGTCTATATAGAGCTTTCCAAAATCACCTCTGAACTGATGAAGTTCAGTGTGGCATAAATCTTTGCATTTACTTTTAAAGTTTATAAAAAAAATGTTTCTGATTCAATTTCCATAATAGCTCAGAGGTTTTGGGGTTTATTTTTGGGTTTCTCTTTTTGGTTTTTGGTTGGTTGGTTGGTTTTTTTGCTTGTTTTTTTTTCCCAAAAAAGAGCAGTTACTACTTTTTTATCTGAAATAATGTTGTTCAGTTAAACACAATGTTCAATACTAATTGAAAGCTTTGAACAAATGCAGCGAATAGACTCGTGTTGTTTCAGATATTACTGCAGCTGTATGCACTTGAGTCGCAACTGGGAGATCTATCTTACAACGCTTGAGAATAAAACCTATGTCGTTAGAAAACAAAACAAAAAAGAAACACTTGCGTGTCCTACTGATTTTAGTGGTGTTTATCCAAGAAATTCAGTTTAGATGAGTGATTCTCCCCCCCTCCCCCCCCGCCGAATTAATCATCTTTCCAAACAGTTAATTGTCATGTTATATTGGCCTCCCTAACAGGCCAATAATCATTGCTCTACGCAGTGGGGTAGCACTTGTAAACCAGATAAAAATCATGTCATTTCAGTATGCTGCATCTTTTATCATGCCAAATGTAGGTCGTGCCTATCATATTTTTTAGGATATGAACTTTCACTGCCCTTAGAATTGTATTTATTTATTAGAGGCCGTATCTGACTGACTGTGCCACCTGCTCCAGCAGAGACCTGGGGAAAGTTCTGGACAGAGCAACAGCCCCTGGCCTCAGTAGCTAATGGGAAGGTGGTGGAGGGGCTCACGGCCTGGGAGAGGAGGGGAGGTGAGCTGGGAGCAGGGTGAACTTGAGGTGCTGAAATATTGCAGTAGGTATGGGGAGCCTGCAATAGAGGAGAAGTAGGTTTTTGAAATAGGAGAAGCTGGGGTATTTTGGAGGGGATGGATTTTAGGGGGAATTTTAGAATATGGGATGAGTGGAAAAGGTGGGGCAGAAGAACTTGGGGACTCGAAATGGCTTCTGACGACCACTTTTTGGGGAAGTTACTGTATTAAACATATTTTTGAGGTTCACTTTCAAGTATGTTTCGATGCCTTTCAGTACATTGATGAACTTCCATCTTTCACAACCATAAGTTAGTTAATACCTGACTTAAAGGCACATTGTCTGATATTCTGAAGTTGTAGACTTTTGTTAAATAAACATGTTTTGCCTGAGAGTATTTTATTACTTTTTTTCGTTAACAATAGAATGGCCCATCGGTAGGGTCACATTTGGCTGTCTTTGTAGAGAAGCACACTACATATTTTTGTCCTTCTCCACATGCTCACAATTTGCAGGAGGAAAAAAGATTTAGGCTTTCCTGTTTGTCAGAGAAGGAAGGTATTGCCAAGGAGATAAGATTTTGGAAGATCTTTGGCTACTGCAATACGAAAAAAGTTGTAGAAATGTACATGTTTTTTCTTCCGTGCCTGTCTGTGTTTTAACCCAGCAAAAATGTACTTGCTTAGTTGTTTTAATTCATCATCATAAGGTGCAAGTGATCTCATACGTGAGATAAACCAACGACTTCAATTTCAGGGAAGTGAATCAAAGCACTGTAAAAACTCTCAAGCACAGTATGCTCCGTAAGAAGTCATTTCTGTGAAATTCAACTTTTAAATAAACGTGTATCAGGAACTCAGTTCATTGCCTACAGTTGTACTGAAAAGAGACAACTGGCTGTATCCACTTTGGCTCTGCAGGTCTTGTCAGGATCTGAGTGTCTTGGAACAAGAGTTGACAAAACCAGTAAATGGGTGAAGTCAGCGAGAACTGAACTGAATAGGCCAAGACTCTGGATAGAAGCTTTTTCCTTCTTATTTCATGCTTTTATCTGAAATCTTACTCTAGCAAATCTGTCTTACTTGATTTTGAGGATACAGAAAACAGTTTCAGTATTTCCCTGTAAAATCCTGCTGCAAATATTTTTGAAAACTTTGCTTCCTTCTTGCACATCTGTGAGCATTTCTGTTCTTCACATAATGCTCAGATCACTGCATGCTAGTAGGAGTTAGTTGAACTGCAGAAATAGTGATGCTTTTATTGTATCTCCCTTTATTTTCTGGAAATTAACTCTCTGTTCTCTATTTCTGAAAACAATCTACTCTTATTTTTAGTGGATTTTTTGCTGCTGTTTGATAATGCTGTTCAAGAAGATATTAAAAATCAAGGGCCAGGTGACTGCAGCCATGAGCTGCTGTCAGTAAGCTCAGTAAGAAGAGGAAGGTGGTCATCCTCCTGTGTGAAGAGCAGGGAACGAGATGGCAGCAGGGACCATGCCGCGCGGATTGGAGAAGAGTCGGGTGCTCTTCACTTTCATTGTTTGCAGCTTTTATGTAGTTAATTAATGAGTTTAATTCTTGTCATCTGCTTATCTTCTGTGAGCTTAATTGCTTGGCAAAGACTTTGTTTTACTGTGTATTAACTGCTGTCAGGGTTTTGCATTGAGAACATGACATTTATTAATGTTTTACATTATTGTTTTCTCCCCAGTTTCATAAGCTAAGTGGAAGCACAAGAAGTGAACAAGGCTTCGCAGCAGTGCCAGGTGGAGGGATCCTGGTTAGTTCCTGATAACGTTTGGGTCTCACTGTTATTATAGAGGCAGGCTGGAGAGCAACTGGTAGAGTCTGTGTCCTGTGAACTAATTCAGAGATGATTCCTCTGAAGGAAACAACCCAGCTGACAGGGTTCTGTGCCCAAACAGCTGGAGCTGAAGGGTGGTGGGTTTCTTTCATGTTGACTTTGAAATAGTAAATGTCCAGCTTATCCAGGAAAATAAATCTTAAGGAATACTTGTTAACATTGCAAACACCTGTATCTTCATAATGACAATCAGTAAGATCTCGCTAATTAGAATCGTAATTTAAAATACATGAAAAGGACCAAAGTATTATGGTTTAAACTGGTTTCATGCTCTCTCTGTAAATTCCCATGCAAAACAGTGAAGATGGAATCATAGCCAAGGGCACTTCACAGGTGCCTTCAGGTCATCAGGCCCCTTGTGAATGCAAGAGTTGCTATCTCCCAGTTTATAAACCTGGGAAGTGCTGAAATGCAGTAAGCTAGAGTTGAGATGAAAGCTATCCAATGTGCAGGAGCTGGGAAATGCGAAACTGAAGCCTGCCTTCCTGCCATCCTTGAGGCCTCTGGTCAGACCTGCATGGTAGAGGTTTTCATATGGTCTCTGTCAACTGTTAGGAGGCCTGTTAGTTTTAAGTTAGGTACTGTTGTGCACTCTAGAGGTCGTCTGCTGTGTCTAGGTTTCTCTGTTAGCCAGGAAAAACTATCACAGTATTGGAAGCCAACTCAAACCACAGCCATGTGGTTTGCACTGGCTCCCCGAGTAGGAGCCTTGCCTTAGGGCAAGACTTCCCTTGATTTTTCTTACTGGGCTGGATCAATGGATAATAAATACCACTCTGAATCAGAGAAGAGGCACAGCTACTCCCCCTTGACCAGGTGGGTATTTTATTAGTGATTCTATCCACAGAATGGTAGTTGTTGAAAATAATCACACAACCTCATTATACCTGAACAGATGCATTAAGAAACAGAGGATATCAAGAAGATAAGGACTGTTGGTTAGGTGTAGGCTCTGCCTCATTTTTTCCTTGATGCTGTGTTACGCACTGCTGCTTAAGGCAACAGTATATTGTATGCTCAGAAGGTACTGCTTATACTTCTACAAATATTTGCAGTAGTGGTGGAGATGATTCTATAAAAATTGTTCTTGGCTGGTTGCGGACTTCAAAATTTGAGCTCCCAATAGTGCCTTTGTCTGGGACAGGCTTGGGAGTGTGTTGGGTGGGACTGATTCTGCTTGAGAAATACGAGGCTAATGTGTAATTTTTGTCATCTTCCTTGTAGTCCCAATGACTGAGAACCTGCTCTGCAATATGGAGATTATAATGGGTCTCACAGCAGAGAGTTGGAAGAACAGAGTCTGGAACTAGTAGTGCAGAACTTAAAGTTCAGGGGCAGGAAATAAACTTAAATATGGAGATGATGCATTTTATGGAGGGTAAGAGTGCTTCTGAATAATTTTGCAGTTTAGTGCCTTTATACTGTGACCTTGTACAGTGAGTAAGGATATTTTCCGTAAACTTTTTGCTATGCCAGAAAACTTAGAAAAAGACTTTAAAAATCAAAAATACTGTTCTCTCCTTCTAATAAAAAGGTCACTTAACTCTAGAGTGATTATTACATGAAGCATTAGTTGACTTGTGATGAAATGCTAAATGGCCATAGTAGTACATCTTATTAATTCTGTTTCCTCGCTCTGAATGATTAAATACTTTATTATTGATGGATGACTTTGCCCTTTTAGTAGGAGGTATTTATACTATGAATAATTTTATTGCCATTACAAAATTCCAAAGGAAGTATTTCTGCAGACATTGCTGTTGGTTTTTATTTTTCTGTAAATAAAATATGAAATATGAGTTGTAAGTACATGTATTTTTATTGTAGAAGCTTTGCTGAACTCAGAGACTTGTTTTGAAAATGACAAATGTGGAAAAAACATGTAATTACTTCAGAAAAATATTGTGCATAATTATCTGAATGCCTGTGTTTATACACACATGCAAGCTGTATCATGTACCTTAGTCTTTCATACCTGACTTTCACGTAGACTAGGCCGCTCAGTGGGAAGTCTGCTGAAGTCTGTGTGGTTTCAAACTCGGTGCTGAGCGTTGCAAGTCGCTGACCTGTAGGAATTGCCTGTAGGTGTGAAATACCCCGCGCAATGGTCGTGGTGGTGTGAAAAGCTTCCAGGAACAGCTGCCGCTGTGCTCTGGGGCAGCACCCGGCACGATCAGCAGCACTGCCGTTAGAGTCGCTCCGTGGTTGCTCCCGAGGGACTTGCATGTATGGGGAGACAAAATCAAAGTGTACAGAACCATGGTTTTATATATGTAACGATAACAATAAAAGGAAAGGTGAGGAACAGCATGATGAAACTAGTCTGAACGCAGATGTGAGACTGATAAAAGAATGTAAAAATGAGGAAACTCGGTTAAATGCACAATGAAATACTGTTTAAATTGTAGTCACCTCATGAATGGAGTCCTTGGATTCCACGGGCTATGCAGCAGCTGTGAGAACCCAACGATGACAGCTTTTTCCTCTGGCCTCCCGTGCCCAGGCATGGAGTGCAGCTCACCTGCTAAATCTACTCATAGAAATGCTGAAACTGCTTGGGAAGCAGTGCTATGACTTACACTGTCCTACGACTGTGCTACTGATTAAGTATTGCTGATCTTCATGTCAGATCAGAGCTTTCACTCCGTGTATTTTGTCCTTAAAGCATACACAGTTTTCAGCAGCAAGATCTACAGGCCATGCTGCATGACTCTAGTTCATCAAGATCATGGCTTGCCCATAATGCAGACATGCCTCCCTGCCTCCTCTTTTTCGATTTACTTTATTCAATAATGCTAGCTGCCGGTGATGTTTAATGATGTTTAATTACTGTTTGTTGATCCTGTCAGGAAGTTTCCCTGGGCTGGTGCAGACATTCCTAATCCAACTGTTTAATATTGGCTCATGGCTGATTAGAATTTTGAAAATATTCTAAGAGCATGGAAAATCCAGATAATAACACTTAATAATAGTTTTAATACTTTAATCAAGCTGAGCATTTTCATTTACATACATTACCTGAAAAGCTAATGTAGGCAAGCACTGATTGGCAGTGACAAGGGTTAGTTTCAGGTCCTAGCGGTCCTTTGAAAGTTATGAAACGATTGACTTCTCTGGGTGTGGACATTTGAAAATCCAGGAGGCAAAGCTATGCTGTTCAGTCAGTCAGTGAATCAGATTTACATGCTGGTAAGAAATGGCTAATAAAAAGAACTTTTTGGAGAGCAGGGTGGGAGAACTAATGCTGGTGAGGCAAGACCAATTCCCTGTTGACCTCAGCTGCCTCCTGTCCTGCTCCTTCAGCCTGCCATGTCTGAACTCCTCACTGGGTCTTCTGCGGCAGTACCTGCAGCATCTGACCTATATGGTTTGCCTGCAATTACTCCTCATTTACAAGCTGTGCCACATAGAAGAGTCCCACTGACTGGTGGATTGATCTGTTGCTCCTGGAAAGGGCTGTCAGTTGTTGGGACTATGCGATTTGTCCCACCATTAAATAGTTCCTGTCATTTTTCAGAGGAGGCCCTAGAGTGTTCATCTCCAAGGCGGTGCAGTCAGCTGCTGCCTGCTGCCCTTAGCCTTGCCTGGGGCAGAGATACATAGCGGTTGTGGACTTGAGCAAATGCTGTAGCAATTCCCAAGATCCGTGTCAGTGCTTAGCCGCAAACAGAAGATGTCTTGAATTATTTTTGTTTCTTTTTCCATGTTTAAAAAGCAACTCAAAAGCTTCCTGGAGTCCATCTGTGTTTTCACTACTAGTGCTGCAAAATACAGCAACAGTGCTGGAGAGTGCATCCAAGTTGACTTGTTTATCCTAGCTATCATGGGTACAGGTTCGTTGCCTGTATGCTTTGCAATATACCTGTCATACTTATGTTTATACCAACTTCAAAACTTAGGTAGCCTTAACGCTACCTTAAGATACGCTTCCCAACTTTCACAGCTCATGTGTCCTGGTTTTGGCTGGGATGGAGTTAATTTTCTTCCTAGTAGCTGGTATGGTGCTGTGTTTTGGATTTAGGATGAGAATAATGTTGATAACACACTGATGTTTTAGTTGCTGCTGAGTAGTGTTTACACCGGTCAAGGACTTTCCAGCTTCCCGTGCTCTGCCCGGTGCACAAGAAGCTGGGAGGGGGCACAGCCAGGACAGCTGACCCCGACTGGCCACAGGGCTATGCCATACCGTATGGCGTCATGCTCAGTGTATAAACTGGGGGAGTTGGCTGGGGGGCAGCGATTGCTGCTTGGGGGATGTGCTGGGCATTGGTCAGCGGGTGTTGAGCAATTGCATTGTGCATCACTTGTTTTGTATATTCTTTTGTCATTATTATTATTTTTTCTTCCTCTGCTGTCCTATTAAACTGTCTTTATCTCAGTCCATGGGTTTTACCCCCCCACCCCGATTCTCTCCCCTGTCCCACCAGGGGGCAGGGAGGGTGAGCGAGTGGCTGTGTGGTGCTTAGTTGCCAACTGGGGTTAAACCGCGACATCATGCATGTAAAGAAAAACCTGTTTAGGCCTGGGTAATTATTTGCTGATTCACCAGCCAATACTGACAAAATTACTGTTCCAGTCTTTAGTTCTGTAGGAAAATACACAGGTATATATGCAATATTCGGTATATGTATGGGGTATGCATATAGGTATGTTATGTACATATAGTATATTATAAAATACGTGCATATATATTTACATTCATGGATCTCTCATGTAAAGTCACTGTGAAAACCATGCAATATAAAACATGTCATTATTTATTGGTTAAATTCTGGCCTGTCAATGAGGACAAGAGTTCCACGCTGATTGTAGCTGCTCTGAGACTTCACTCTGTGTGTAGTATCCTGTTTGTTGGTATACCTGTAACCTTGTACGTACACATGCGCACCTTTTAAAACGAGGTGAGTGTAAATACAGTATTAGGACATGAAGAATCTCACTGTTAAATATTTCCATAAGTTTTTTTGCAAAATCGGGGCCCCAAGCATCATTACAAATGATCTTGTAATGATATACTACCATAAAGGTAGAAGGATGAAGGTTAAGAAGAAAGAAAAAAAAATAGGATTGGTCTTTTTGTTGCTTTCAGGAGATTTATAATGAAGTAAAAGCTTCCATTCCCAGGCACGCATGTATGTCTGTTCTTTCCATTTGGAAATAGCAATATCTAATCCTTTCTCCTGTGCATTGGAAGACTGGAAGTGTCGTAGACTTTCTTCAGTTTTCACTTGAAGTATATGTTTTTATAACCTGCACCTTTTCTTCTTGGTCAGCTTATCCAGAATTTGAACTAAGTGGATATTAATAAAAATATTAAAGATTTCTGGAAGTGCAAAAAAAACCACAAACAAACAAAAAAGCCAAACCACTTCTTCAGTAATTGAATCTGAATACATTATATCTTCATAGTTGTTTCTAAAAGTCATTGAGCAAAACAGGGCAGAAGAGAACTGGTATATTTAAGGTAAAGAAAGACAGAAAATAATAGTATATAGAAAAATCTCTTTAGATCCTCTCTACAGGTCAGAAAAAAAATAGATGCAATTATTTATTTTTAATGTGATTTTTACAAATTTTAATTGTGATTAATTTTGATAAGCTTCTACCTATTGTGATTAAGCCTTACCTCTCTATATTAGCCATTATAGTGAGAGAAACGATTTTTATTAAAGTACTTGAAAAACAAGTTGATATCAACCTCTTATGTGTAGGTACCATTCATAACATGTTGACTTTTATAATTGCAACTTAGTTAAATGATTTATAATGTTGTGAACCATTCAGAAGGCTATTAATGGCACTTTTGTCTTGTAAAATGAGCCAAAAATCACACGTCTGAAATTTGTTTTCTTTTTTTGTAAATGTCGTGAGAGTAGACAATAGCCTGAACCGAAGCAATAATACAGCGTGGAGCCAGACAGACTGAATCCTGTGTCTGAGGGTAATATGAAAGGTTATTATCCACCCTTTCCTTAATCTTCCTGTACCAGAGAGCACAGATAAGGCACTTTCAAGCCCTCTTCAATCTATTGAACAGTGGCAGCCATTCATCAGGATCTTGCCATTTACTTGTCACAATAATGATCTTGCAATACGGTAGGGAAATTCATAGTTTGATGCTTGTGCTTGTGAGTTAACTTTAATTAACTATGCCAGATTGCTGGGTCAAAAGTTTGACTGACTGGCCGCATGCTTTTTTTATAAACATTTTGAAAACCTAAGATAACACAAAAAAAGATCAGAATAGCATTATCTGAATAGCTTGATAAATTTTCTGATAATGCAACAAAGGGAATATGCTGGAATCTTTTACATGAAATGACATCTTGTAGCTGCCTGCACGTAAGAATGTGGTTTGAGTTAGGTTCCTAATTAACACGAAAAAGAAGTTATTTGTTTTTCCTCCTGAAATGTCTTTGCTTTCATACGAATATGTGCGCAAGCTGCCTTTGTCTGGTACATGAAAGTTTCCATTTCATGATTTATTTGTAAGGATAAGCCCTTGTTGTCAGCAGGGAAGCCTAAAAACTGCTTCTTTTAAAGTGTTCCTCAGCCTCAAGTCCTTCAAAGAAAATACTCTTTCACTGTGCATCCAGTGACCCCCTGGAGTAGTTAGTGACATATTTCAGACTGAAATAATTGCTACTAGAGTTGATATCTCAGAGTTTATTTTCTCATATCGGAATGGACAAAGGATCTAAAGACACAGTAGAAATATTTGAAAATTCATTTGCTTGAAAAAACGACTTCCAGCAATTTCCAGACCATTACATTTAAATTGACAGATGTGACTGTAACCAGTCTGAAAGGAGGGTGTGGGTTACTCCTGTTTATGTCAGTGGTGGTTGAATTTGTGTTTTGAAATGCAAAATTTGTATGTGGTGCACATGTGTATTTTGAGGAAAAATGTTCTGTCTCTGTAGTAAGTAATATGAAATGTTTCCCAGTAATCCTGCAGTTAAACGAAGCAGGAGGACTGGGTTTTAGTAAGGAAGGTCTGTGAAGAGTCTGGATTTTCTTTCGCTGTGGATGCAGTGTCAAATGTTACCTGGGAAGCTACAGCTGGCATTTTCTGGGCCTGAAGTTGCAAATCAGAATCTCTGACCCTTTCCTTGTCATTGCCTATTTGCTGTTTTTCACCTACAGCATTTCTGGAGAAAGGAAACTGCTGTGAACACTCCTGCCTCTCCCAAGACAACTTTGTCTTGAATGGAGAGAAAGTGTTTTACAATTTTCTGTCTAAAAGTCAAATGATTTATCTCTCTGCCAGAGTCTGCTTGTATTGGAGATGGCGGCAGTATTTCCTCTCTTTCTTGACTTTGCCTTTGATCAGTAGGTTTAGGGGAGCTTTTTTTTTTTTTGGTAGCCTAGAAAGATAAATTTTCTTCAAACTCAATATTAAACTAGTGTTTCCAGGGTGGGGGAAGCATAGTTTTGGAAATCACCCTTTATAGATGAATCGTAAATAACTCATATCATAAATACAAGGATTAGTCACAATTGGATCCAAATTCTAGTTTGGACAGCACGATATTGTCCAAAGCCACTTTTGTCTGCATTTTTCCCTTGGGTGCTGAATTCTTCCCAGTTTCCTCACAGTACCTCACTGTGTTGAGCCATTTAGTCTGTTGTGCGATGAAGATTTTGAAGTCCTACACCGAACTGTAAAACTTCAACACACAAACGCCAAAGGCTTTGACTAGAATATAGCCAAAATTTAAATTCCAGCATTGTGCAAAACCATCTTCATGAAAGACTTAGTACATTTAATTTCACTTGATACAGATGAAATCCAAATCAACAGATGAATGGAGTAAAACACCCTCAAAAACTGTAAACCCCACTGTGAGCCTCTTCCCAGTAGAAGCTGGGGGAGCGTACTGGGGAAACTATGCATTTGGTCTGCTCTGACCTTCTTCCCTCGGCTCTGGATACTCACCAGCTGCAGAAAAGACCTTGAGCTTGATGGACCTTTGGCTTCAGTCAGCGTAGTTCTTAGGGGAGCATTTTGCGTTTGGTGGGGTTTTGTTCAAATCACGCTCGTTACTAGTCCAAGTCCCGCTGCTGCCCAGGGTGTAGCTGCACAAGAGCGGGCCATCCTACTGCAGCGGCCTGGCTGCCTGCTCCAGCTCTGCCTCCACTGTGTGAGCATATTCAAACCCAAATGTCTGTTTTCGTTTTGTAACCCTATGATAACCTTGAAACAAATGGTTTTTCTGTGGGCCACTGTTCCCAGTGCCAAAGAATTAAATTTTCCTAGTTAACCTCACAGGATGTCTAGGTGGGTGGGTTTTTTTGTTTTAAGTTCGGTAAAAAAAATAGTGTTCTCTATTGGAGTATTACTGTGTTCTTTCCCTATTTGATATGTTTGATATAGACTGCTTTTTAAGACTTGCTGATGAAGATATCATCCTCTTCTGAAGGTGTTGTTTTTTGGTTTTTTGGGTTTTTTTGGTTTTTTTGTTTTTTTTTTCCCTGGATGAGGTTTCTGGTTTGTGTAGTGTCTGTTTTATGTTATGTTTTCATAGTGGCCAAAGCCTATTTCAGATAACCCAGGCCCAGTGACTTCCTTCAGTTGGGAAAGCTACACCCAAATTCTCCTTCACATTCTGCTGAGCCCAGTGTGCCTGTACAAAACGTTTTAAAATGTGATTGCTGTTTAACTTCTAAAACTTGACTGCAGATACTGGTATTCAAGTAGGCTGTTCGGTCAACATGTAAGGGAATTTTGCCTGGTAATAACTGGAGGGTGATGAGCAGTGACAAAGATTTTGTTATATACACTTGTTGAGTTTGGAAGCAAACTTTGAAAGAACCCTAATGGGTTTTGTTCCACATTTGCTGACTTCAGCACTCTTATTAAGGCAAATATTTCACTGATAGCATTGACAAAGTTTATAGGGGAAGGAGAAAAGCCAAAGGGGCTGCCATCCTGCAGCACTAGCTGTTGTGAAGGATGCACTGCAAAAGCTTGTGAACGCTCAGCCTCTGCACAAGCAATGCATTTTGCTTGCATAGCTAGCCTCCTGTTGACTCACTTATGGGGAGTGATAGCAAAAGAGTAATGGCATTTAGTAGCAATGAGGCTGATGTTACTTAGTGTCTTGGGCAGGAGTGTAATTTATCTTTTAAATATAAAAATCCTGGAAAGCAGTTCATAAATTATGCCCTCGGATTCACCGAAAATGTCATCTTTCTCTATTCAAAAAACCACGAGTGTTTAATATGTATTACTCTTTCAGTTCATGGTTAAAAATTGTATGTATATACTTTAGTGAAATGTGAGTATCAAGATCTGGGTGGATGGCAGGATGTCTTTATTACAGAACTAAGAGCATCGTTGTCTGTACTGGGATATCTGAGCTGTAATGTCGTGTCAATTAATGAATGGCAAGTTGGACTGGCAGGAAAGTGCATAGCGAGTAGAAACAGTAAAATATAATAAAGAAGAGACAGGCAAATGGATGGTTTTAGGGGTGCGTATCCCAGTTCACCAGACTGTTATGGTGAACATCTGTTAGAGAGCATTGCCTTCTGTAGGCTTTCAGAATGCTCAGTAGCCAAACACATTATCAGATTTATGATGTTTCCTGAAGTTAGAAAACAACATATTGCTGTATTCTAAGCAATAATGAATAACAGTCTACATAAGTTAAAGGGTTCTTTGGTTTTCTTTTCCTGAAATAAAGTTTTCTGATTATATGTTTTTAAAAAGCAGAAGAGAACACTTACTACATGGAACTGTCATGAAGATAAATACAGTCTGCTTCTACCTCCATTGAAACTCAACCTAAATTCTACTTGCCTTCAGCTTGGAAGGGACCAGGTTGGGTTTTTTTTTTTTTTTTAAAAAAAAGACCTCTTGAAAATCTTGATTGGTTCAGGGCTGTGTTTTGCAGTTCATACAATCTACTGAAATCAGAGATGGTTATTTAACCCTATGACAGATGGAGCCAGGATGTCTATACCATCAAAGAGAGGAAAAATGAAATGTGAGTGTGCACAGAAGTCAGTAAATATGAGAGTAATTGGAGTGGGCAAGCTGAGAGGGTAAGGAAGGATACGTTGCTGTCACTTTTTTCTCAGCCATCAGCTTTGAAGCCAGCTACTGGTCTGTGTAAGTGACCTCTCCAGCCTAACCTGAAAGAGGTTAGGGGGTTATATAAATGCACAGCTCTATATAAACCTTTCAGGGACACCTATCCAGAGCGTTTTTCAATATGACAGGGCAGATGTGCTTCTTGCAGAGGATGAACTGCATGATGTGAATTTGTCTTTACTTCTGAAGGTGTTTTACAGCTTGACCTTGGTTGTGAGCTGGAGTTTTCGATATACTTTGTGGGTTTCCTCTGGCTTCTGTTATGAAGTACAGTCAGCCGGTTAGAAAAAAAAAGTGTCTTGATGAAATATATCATTAAATTCTGCATCTTTGAAATGTTGAATATTACTCATTTTTGGAAACATGATGCAGTTAAGACAGAGATGGACTGGACTCGGGCTGTCAGGTTATAATATCCTTTTAACTACTGGAGATGCAGCTTAAAACTAATTACCTAGTCTATGATACTCTCATTACAAAGCTGTTCCAGAACCTTGTTTGTGTGGTAGTCATAGATGGTCTACCAGTTTCCAGACTGAGTGATTTTTATAGCCATTATGTCAGCATTATCCTTTAGCTTAAATGACTCTTGTCTTTCTAGGGCTTATTGCTGCAAAGTGTTTTTTTAACCCTCGGAGCTTTTGTTTTGTTAGGTACATCAAACAAGGCAAGTTGCTTTGTTTTTCTTGCAAAATTGAGAATTGAGTCTTTGTCTAGGCAAGGAGATTTGGGCTAAGGTAAAGAATAGTGATGAATTAGAGCAGGCACTAGAACAAGCTCAATGAGGTGTACTGGGAACTGTCTGGTGGGTAGTTAGTAAAGGCCCTTGTATCATCTGTTCAACCTCCCTCCTGTCTGGTGTTTGGAATAAGCAGAAGATTGTGAGTCTTTCCATTACATGGATGTCAGTAACTATCCGTGAAACCTCCTGGTAGAGTGTGTTTCTCTTTCCCTCCTGCTGATTCCGTGGAGCTCAACAACCTTCAGTCGTCCTCAGTTACAGTTACTGCAAAAGGTTGTAGCGTAGTGAATATGTGATGAATCTAAAACCCACGACTGTTGATGGTCCCTGGGAACTGTATGACACCAGATGGTGGAATTTGGACTTGGGTGGGCTTCAGTTTCTTTTTCAGCTTTTAATAGAGGAATTTTATACATTGACTATACTGAGAAAAGAAGGGGGGGAAGTTGAAAACTCAAGTGGTCAGGAGTTAAGGAAATGTCAGAATTAAGTTTTGTGCATGAACATACAGTATAATTTGGCCTTCAGCTATAGGACAACAGCTGTGGGACTTGGGAGGAAAGGGGTTGTGTCTTCTTTTTCTCTCTTCTCAGATGGCAGTGGTTTGCAGAGTTCGACAGAATGTGCTAGATTTCACTTTCCTTTGGAAAAAAATATATTAGAGGGCTGCTGAATTGGAGGTGGTTTTTTGAGCAGGTATTGGTCTGTGTTTGTCCCTTCAAATATTTGCTTATAAGTTTGTACCACATCTTGAGATGGCATAAAATAGATCTTGAGAAGCATGAGAGGGTAGTTGAATTACTTAATCCAATTACCACAGCTGATACTTCATGGATTGCATCTTAACCTGGCTCTTCAGTTTCTCAGTTTAAGTTGTCTGCTTCCAGGCATCGTCTTGAGTTTGTTGGTGGGGGAATTGGTTTAATGTTGCTTTGGGGAGAGCAGAGGGTATCTGCGGAGTCTCTTCAGGGGAATGCTGGTCTCAGGTGTAGCACTGAAGGTGTAGTGTGCACCGTCAGCAGGTGTCGGACAGCCTCCTGGAGCCATGCTTTAGAGTTGGCTGCGCCTTTCCAGTTACAGCAAGTTAGCTGGCTCGCCTGCCTTTGTGAACAAGAGCTGTGTGAATAGATGGCTATATTTGTAGAGAAGGAGTAGGCAAATTACCTGAAGAGTTCTGGTAAAGGAGGAAGAAGATTCTGGAAGCAAGTGAGAGGTTACGCTAGCTGGAAATGCTTGCTAAGGAAAAGATCTTTTTTTCCTCCCTATCCTGGCACATTAAAAATATCCAGTGGTCACATGTTGCCTCTGTCCACGTCCTCTGTCCCTCCTAGCATGCATTTAGCAATACGGGTCCCCTTCCAGGCTTCTGCCCTCCTGGTTTGAGGACCGGAGGTGCTAACGCTCAGTTGACAGGAAGGCTCTGGGTCCTGCAGCTGTATTTCAGCTGCCCATTTGCACTTGTTTGACTGCTGCTAACAATATCTCGATTAACACGTGAACATTGCCTAAAATCACAGCTTCCACATTTAGTTAAAATTGATTACTGCTTCAAGAGGTAGTTAATAAAAGAAGGGAGGGGGAAAAATGAGCTGGAAGGTTTGGCTGAGCTACATGGCTTTCATATAGACAGCCTTGCTCCTGATGAGCAGAAAAAATAGTTCGCCTTTAGGTAGGGCTGGAGGGTTTTATTTGTCTTTTCAGCTGTCAGTCTTGAACCTTTAAAGTTAGCCTGAAAGAATGTGTTTATTTTTCTTGTAGAACTTGAAATCTCCTGTACTAAACAAACATATTGAACTTGAGGCCACTTCACATCGTGAACTTTTTGAATTATCCGCAGAGCAGTATGAAAGATCTCCATTCCTGCCCTGATAACAGTGATAGATGTGAGAGACCCTACAGAAATTCCCATTATCTATCTTCCTCTTTTTGTCAAAGAAACAGAGTGCCCCAGGTCAATTCTGGAAGTTAAGAACAAAGCAAAAAGCAATTAACTATTCAGTACTTGTCCTTGAAAAAATAATTTGCAATTTTTTTGGCAGAAGAAAAATGTATTTGAAAACAATGCTGAGAATACAGGACGAGTTGCCATATATTATATTTGCTGTTTTGAGTGAGGGAGCTGAAGGGGAATATAAACTTCTTGTTTTTTGTGCATATCTGTATGAGTATAGTTATTTCACAGAAAGATTTATTGCCATGTAACCTTCCATCAGTCATCATAGGTTTATAAAAATGAAATTAAATAAGTGAGAAGGTTTGACTACCAGAAAAGCAGTGAAGTGAGGGCCTGGCTATTGAATTCATTACCGTTTGAATTGGAAGATTTATTAAGAAGTATCTAGTGTATCTTTTAAATTCTGTGCAAAGTTGTTGGTTTTATACCCACAGTAATATTTTGCAAAAGGCTAAAAATCTAGCCAGGTAATGCTTAGCTAACAACATGTGTTTATGCATGACAGCAGTAGCATTACTGAACTCTTTAATGAATTTTCCTCTATCCTTACCATGCCATAAGCCACTTCTTGCTTTTTAGTGTTCAGTGTAACTGCAGAATTTATTCCCAACATCCATTTTATTTCAGTTTCAAGCAAGAGGATTTGAACGCTAAAGAATAAGTAGCACCATCTGTTTAACCTCATTCATGATATAATTCCCATTTCATGCATCTCTCAAAGGATCAAAATGTCAGGAAAGCAAAAATTATATTAAGACCAATCAAATAACACATAGCTGTGCTGAACTCCTTAAAAAGCTAGAAGTGCTCATAAAGGAAGGGTACCCTTCAAGTGATTTGCTGCTGTCTGGTATATGTTTAACTATTGCCCCTTTTGAGATCATTTCTTTATCTCTGTTAAATGGATTTTATCACAGCTAACCACTACAAAAAATTGAGTTTTTATGAAAATGAGGTTTGATATCTGGCTTTCAAGGATCAGGTGAGACCACACCTTTTGAATTTAAAGAACTAATAACTCACATAGGGATGTACTGATACAAGGCAAGCATGCAAAGACATGTTTACGTTTAAGGGTATGGATGGTATTTGAACTCTAAACATTTCCCATCCCCTGAGCTGGATACAACCTCTACTCAGCTGAAATGTTGTAAAGTAAGACTAAAGATGGCCCAAATTAACGAATTCTACTTCACGTTTCAACGCAGCAGACAGTCTTTGCATCTCAGCTGGGGAGATCAGCTGCTCTGCAGCGATAGCTTGCAGTTGCCTGGCTGTACCAGAGGAAGGGAATGAATAAACCCAGTGTAAGCAATGAGTGATATTTAGAGCCCTCTAGCTTGCTGCGGGCAGTCTAGGCTTATCTTCAACTGTTACCTGGCAAGTTTAGTAGTCTATTTTAATGGCAATGTTGCTCCCCTCTCCCCCCCCTTACTTGCATTTTCTACAGTCCTTTTTTATGATAATCTTGAAGGCCAGACTTGTGTTGTTAAACTGAGGAGCTCCAATGGAGCTACTCTGAGATGCAGGTCAAAACATCAATGTTATTCTGGTCCTACAAGACTGCATTTGAATTATTCTTTCCAGTGTTGGAAGAGATCTCCTTCGAGAGCCTGACGTGAATTAGTGCTGTGTATCTGCCGTCAGAGAGGAGGGGAGAGAGGCTCAGTGTCTTGCAGCGTCTGAGAGTGCTTTGCCAAACATTAAGACAGTGTAATGTTGCAGTCCCTACTAATATGTATTCATTTCACATTTGGTAACTGCGAGGGGAGAAAAAAGCATCCTGAACTCATAAAGTTCAATAGCTTTAGCAGCATGAAAAAGTCAGGAGAACTTAAATTTCTGAAACACTGCCACCGCTTCTGAAGCTCTGCCCTTGTAGTAAAGATTACTCTGTCGGGGAATCCCGGATACTGCATTCGCGGATCTTCAAGTCAGCTAGGCAGTGCTGCAGCCATGGCTGAGGAGCTCTTTCTGAAAGTGAAATGAAGTCCTATTTTGTCTTAGGTATATCCTAGAGATCTTTCATTCTCATTTCCCAGAGACTTGCAAGAACAGCTTTCCCTGCTAACGCAAACTTTGACTTCCTAGAGCCTTCATTTGTTTGGGGGTGGCTGAATCAAAAACCTCGTGCGTGTAGTACAGTCGTAGTCATGCGGAGTGGAGGGTGCTCAGGAAGGGAGGGCAGCTTCCCTAGGTGCAACCTGCTGTAGAGGACACCTTCACAGAGCTTCCATTAATCTGGGCAGTGCATACAAACTGTAATTGCAACCAACAGACAAATCCCTTGGATACTGTTGTGGCATGCACAGCGTTACGTGAACAACCGCTAATAAATTGGGTGTGGGAGTAAGAACCGGGGAGAATACATTTCTGATTTCAAGGGGAGGGAGGGGGCACGGGTATGGGTTATTTAATGTAGAAGCAGTGTGCTAATGAGGCACTAAAATCTGCCTAGGCTCTACCCCCTCTTTCTACTAGTAAATTCATGCCTGTGGCAATCATTTGAGAGATCCTGGGATCTTAGCCTGAAAGTGAGCTGCCTTTTCCTGTTCTCTTATTACTGACTGTATTTGTGCGCCCTTTGCCATAGGAAGGGATGAGGTGTCCTGCTATGTCTTGGATCTTTTCATATATTTGCTTCATATTTGGATGTTTTTGAAGTGTTTTGCTACTTTTGCAACTTTCTGTTAACTCAGTGGCTAATTCCTCTTCAGCTGTGCTTGTATGGTTAATCAGTTTCTTGATACACCCGTAGAAAAGGCTGAGCTTATATCTCTTGGAGTTGATCACCGACCCCTTTTTTTCCTTAGAACTAATCCAGTTCTTTAATCAGTTGCCAGAGGATGTTTTAGGCACTCCTTGTGCCAATTTTTAATAACACCTTGTGTTCTTTACTTGCGACAGCAAGTATGCCTATCTTTATTAGTCATGAAAAAGTTAGAAGCATCCTAGCAATTAATTCCTACTAATATGCATCCTGCTTCTCCACCTTATTGCAGCACTCTGAGCATGTATATTCAGCCTAAATACTGCACAAACTGCAAACGCACCAAGACAACTGCATAGTAGCATAGTTATTACCAAAACCTATCTAGAAATACGAGGGGTTTTGGTAGCATTGTAAATGTAACAAAATTCATATACCAATATTTACTTTAGCATTGTTTAAATCCTCTGGACATTCCTCCACAAACAAGATGAGAGGCAAACAAAAGATTTCTGTATCTAGAAAGGAAGGAACTTGTGCACTGTATCTCTGCTCCAACATGAGCAATAATGCAGTAATGCAACATGAGTTGCAACATGGAATTTATCCATGCTCCTACGTGTCAGTAGTATGCACTCATCAATCTATGAATTTATTTTCAATTCTAGAAGTAATGAGTTGAAAAAGATCTTTGCTATTATTAAAGATAAGACACAGTCTTATCTTTTCATTCTTCTTTTTGTTTTTCTCCTTTGGGTGCAAACAAAATTTCTTGTATTGCTGATAAAAAAAGGAGGTGAAGGTCAAAATCTTGTGCGTGAAGCAGAGCAGTCAAACGTGAAGTCTCTGCACTGTGGTCAGAAGAGCTTACAGCTCAGCTTTTAGGTGTCGCTGTGCAGAGGAGTAATGGTTTGAATACAAAAAGAATTTGTAATAAAAGTACTAGAGAGTGTAAAGGAATCCATGTAGTCAGGAGTGATATAGCGCTTGCATGTTTCTGGTACTAAGCCTGTCTTAAGGTTAGGGAGTACATTTTCTTCTGTTTGCTCTGTTCCTGTTGCAGAAATTCCTAGTTTAGGTTTTTTTTACTTACTTCTGCTAGTGACACTTGCTAAATCTGTAACGCAGCCTGCTCATTTTTCATCCTTGCTTTGAATTTTTCTGTGCTGTAAGAATTTCCAGGTAAAGGCAGCAGCATATTGTCTCTCTACAGCCACAGAAAGTGCTTTCCAACTGGGGACAAAAGTTGGTATCCATGACTTGCCAGTACTTGTGAAAATTGAGAGAGATTGGCAGGTGCTTGAACAGTCTGCTGCAGGTGTTTGGTTTTTTTTTTTTTCATTTTGCTAAATTTAGGAGCTTTAGCAGAGTGTCCACCAGGGCTTTGACCCTGCCCTGCACCCACCCCTGCTGCTGTGGCTTCATTTAATACCTGTTACTTCACTTTCTTTTCTAAAATGCCAGCACTGCAATGTTATTTTATGTAGTTTTCTGACCTCATACTGGAAAAATCTATTAATCTCCTGGATATTATTATGCCCTGCCAGCTGCTAACTCACTGCAATTTAGGATATTGCTAAACCCTGCTGCTTTACACTCCCTCTGGACTCTTTTGTCTTGTTGTTGACCACTTCTTCTAAAGGTGCTGGCTTCTTTCCCACTCCTCCCTTTTTGAGCAGCCTGTCATCAATCCTCCTCATTATTCTTACTGCTAGTAGCATGGATTTATTTTGACTTTTTAAAAAGAACAATCGCTACTCTTACATTGGAAGTTAATATTTGAAAATCTGCAGAGCATCTGTAGTCTGTGTAATGCTTTTGTGTTGATTTTGTGATGCAGTTTCTGCTGTGATATGCAGCAGCACCTCCAGCGTGATGGGGATTCCATGGCTGGGGGCATAAAGCAGTGTTTCTGCCAGTTCATCAGCAAGGAGCCTTTTTCTTTCTATATTCTTACAAGATCTTCCTGGCAGTTCTTCAACACCCACTAATTAAACAGCCAGACTTTTACTGACCGTTGTATGGAAGTGATGAAATAGTACCCCAAGATGTGGACAAAGAAAGAGGAGTCCATGGAGCTGTGGGAACAGTTTCACTGTCTTGCCCTCTTTAAGGTCTGCAGTTTGACTATGTGTGCTGGTGGAACCGAGCAGGTGATCCCAGCTGGGAAATGTCAGCTCATGGTACCCTCCTTCTGGCACGAAAATATCTTTATTTTTCCTTCTCTGTTCTGTTTGTGGGAGCTGAGACGTGCCTGTCTTCCAGCCACTTGTTGGGGTTTTCTGCTTTTTGTTAGTTTGTTGTGTGGGGTTTTTTTAATATGAAGATGCTCAACTGATGCCAATTGCTTTGGGCAGAGTACAGCATTTTTGGTGTCAGAGGGGGACATAGCAAAGGAAAGACTCTCTTGGTGTGCAGTATGTCACCTGTGGTAAAGACTTGATTTTTTTCCAGGCATTTGCAGCCCCATTTGGCTGTGTGTGCAGGGGCAACCTCAAAGGAGATTAATAAAACCCACCATACAGGTGGGTACGGGTAGGCACTGGAAATTTCTGATTTTTCTCATGGCCTTTTTGACCTTTTAGGTTACTTTATCTTGAACTAGTCCCCTGTCTTCTGAGGGCTTCTTCACCCACCCCCGTTATTGTCTGTCGCTTAGTGCTAACCCTGCTCCCTATCTACCGTCCTTCTCACACTCACAAACAGCTTAATGAATTTTAGAAAACACAAGAATTTCTTAAAAACTATGATTGTTTTATTCCAGTTTTAAACTCATGTTTTCTATTTTTCCTTTAAAGCCTTTTGCAATGATAGAGGTGATCATACAAAGAAGTTCTCTTTACTTGCAGCAACCTCCTTTTTCCCAAATCTTACTGAATTGGTCAAATATTATTCCCCAGAACAACATAGCAATAAATCTCTGACTTTGGCACCTACCAGGCGAAAATCTCATTGTAACTGAACGCAGTAACAAAAGGTCCCTGCGTGGCAGGTCGGTGTTTTTCTCCCGGCAGAGTCTGGAGGCAGGCAAACAGGATGCAGGGGCTCGCCTTCTTCGGCGATGCGAAATGAAGCCGTCGGGCTGCTCGTGAGAGTAAGGGCTGTCTCACAAGTTTTGTTTTTCTCTGGCAGCCTTCGAGGAGCGTTGCTGGGTCAAGCTGGGGACATGGAGGGGCTGCAGCTCCAGGCGGTGGCTGGGAAGCATCCCTGTTGAGTTGCACAACTCCAGCCAAAATGGCCCTTTCTCTACACCTGCAAAGGGCCACTGGTTAGCCTTTATGAGTTCTTGCTGGTCAGGACAAGGGGAGAGAGACAAAATGGTGTGCTGTACGGCAGAAATGCCCCTACTTTTAGGGGTCAGTCAGGCAAGAGCTGCTCTGCTCAACCTGCGTATACTTGGAACAAACGAGGGTGCGTGCTGGGCTTTGTGTAACCTGGGTCACGTCATCTGGCAAGTAAAGAGCTGAGCTGAGCATTCAGGTTTTCTGCAACTCAGTCCTGTGCTTTAATCGCTGTTCATCACCGTTCCTTTCATTACTGGCCAAATCTGTAGCTTAATTCCCTGTTGCAGTATTTCTAGCTCAATTTTAATAACTTTCTGTTCCCCTGTGAGTGTGAATCAATGGCCTTGTAAAGGCTTTGAGGCTCTTGCTACAGTCATCTTAAAGCTTAAATGATTATCCTTGCTGCTACAACTAGATATGTTTTTAATCGCGTATTGAGCAACGTGCCTGAGTCCTCCACGTACGTGCTGAGTCCTATATGTGGTATAATGCTGCTCCCCTTAGTAACTCCAGAACAGCCCTGCACTAACTCCAGGACAGTGGTTGTCTGGGCCCTGGTGAAAGCCTTTGGAAAACAGCAGGTTCAGGAACATGTCTTCTCCATCTCGTCCTCTCTCACCCTTGACTTGCTAGCAGCCCTGTAGCTTCTGCCTGGGTGACTTTTGAAGTATTCAAGCCTGGATGTTTTGGGAAGTTCTGATTCTTTCCCTCATTGCCGAGGTAATTCACAAGGATAGATATGCAAATAAGACCTGATTAAGAATAAAGTAATGCTTGCTACTACTTTATTTAATACAGGTCTTTAAGGATCAGGGGCTATTTCCAGTACAGTGAGGCTCTTGTGGCTTTACTTTTTTTTTAAGAGAACGGTGCGTAACGAGAGTTTTGCTCACTGAAAATGCAATTTCAACGTGATTAACTCACAGAGAGTTAATCTTACTGTAATTAAAATGTACTGTTGGTTTTTTTAATCCAAAATCATTTCGCAGTTAATAGCATTGACCTCTATATACATGCAGGTTAAATGAAGGAGAAAAGTGCCATAACTAGTGTAAAGAAATTGAAAAGAAGCATGGATTTTTCTAGAGGGAGAAACAATAACTCTTGTGCCTGCAGAAACTCACTGGGAAAGTGCTTGTTTTGCAGCCCACGGCAGAAGGCAGGCTGCAGCTCACAAGGTTAGAGAGCTTGTACAGTCACTGGATATTTCAGCCGCACGAAGGGCTGGCACTGATCCATTTGCTGAAAGATTTTACAGATGTGAGCGAGGCAGGGCTGTTGTTTTAGGCAGCCAGTGTGAAGCAGGAAATGACCTGTATGGAGTAGGCGCTTAACGAAGAAAGATGCGAGCAAGTCGCACCTCTCCGGGAAGGCTGGAGGGATGTCGTTCTGAAAGTTAACCTTATATCGTTCAAGTTTAGCAGATCATCACATCTGGCGTTCGCATGCGATACAGCTGAATTCTTGCTAAAAACCTTTGAAAGTTGTCGTAAGTGTAACTTTAAGCTGGCTGTGAAAGGCTGGATGATGTCATAGTGTTTTGGTAATGGATACAGAAGTCCTTCTGCAGAGATGGAGATGTGACACGTCTGCATGGAAAGTTGCACTGTGATAATAACAGTCTTTGCCTTGACTTGACACAACTTCTACAAACTAAAAATATTGTTGCATATGTGTGTATAAGTGCTTCAGGATGGAACAGAGAAAATACCAGTTGTATGTGTAGCAGTCTATATAAAACGCGTTAAAATAGCTTTAAAAAAAAGGTAGATTCAATATTAAATTAATCACTACCACATCAGGCATTCTTATTTGTTATTTTAGGCTGTCAAGCACATCGAGGTGATGGAGGTAATTTGTGTTAATGAGTGCAATGTGCACTTTTTTGATGACTAAAGTGGGCTATAACACACTTGATAAGCAATAATTAGCTAAAGATGCCAACAGATGGAAGAAAGTTTATATTCTGACAGAAAGGCAGAGCATAAACAAAGCAAAGACCACCATGTTATTGCAAGAGAGATGTGTGTGTCTGTTCAGAGTAAAAGAATTTTGGGAAATATAGTGTAAGTGATTAATATAGCATAAAATGATACTCTGCAAGGTGATTTATATCATGTCAGAGGTAACCCTAACTTGGATTTCATACTGATGTTCATTGGGTAATGGTCAGGAAGTGTATATATGTCACAGTTTAAATATAAAAACGTGTGTTACTCATGCACTTTCTATGAATATTTTGAAACATTTGTTTTAAGTCATGTTGAAGTAAAAATGGTGGTTTGCTGTAAGCTTTTTTAGTGTTTTGCATTTTCATCTGAGATGGCAAATCCTTCTTTGATCACGTGACACCAGTAGAAGTGATCTGCTCCCAAAGACCAGATGAGGTGGTAGAATCTCTGTCCTTGTCACATTTAGACTGCAACATGGGCAGATCTCACCTTCATTCATCACTAGTTCGCTAATAAGAAAAGCTACTTGTAGTAAGAGCATCAAGGCCATAAAAACGTTTATCTCCCATGGAGTCCATAAAGCGACATCAATTGCTTTAACTGACAAATTTGCTGAGTTTGCTGGTCCAACACAGTCTTCAGTGTGATCCTTTCACATTCTCTCACGTTGCAGCATTTAACCTGAACTAGCTGTAAAATCTTCATATCAGTTTTGTTTGGCTTTTTTTTTTATTATTACAGGAAAGAGAGAGGTGATCTAAGTTAAAAGTTAAAATTCCTATTTAAAATATATTCAGAAGTTCAGAATACTAATTTGCAAAATGGGAAGGCTAACTAAATGATTTCCTGTCAAGCAGGTAGCAAGTTTTATGCTTTTTGATTCAGTAATCCAAAGTAAACAAGGTATGTGCTACTCTACCTGCATGGATTTAATGGGTTTAGCAACTGTACCTTCACCAGTTGGCCACACTCTCTGTACCAGCTTTATGGGTACTCCCAGACTTCAGTAACTGCTTTTCTAGACAACCTCCCATGCTGCTTGCTCCCGCTTGCGAGGCTTCACTTGGCTAAAGTGTGTCTACCTGATCACTAGCTGTGTGCCTGTTCAGTTTTTTGTTGCTGGGCCTTTGTTCCTGACTTTAATTTGTTTCCCTAGATAGAGGTCCCCACAAGGTCAGGATCTGCACACCATGATGGCAGCTGCCGGAGCTTGGCTTATTATCAGTGCTCTTACCTACACTGTGTATTTTCAGAATAATGGCAGTCGATTAGTTATAGATACGTCTTGTTAAATAGCTTGAGGAAATGTATGCTGTGTGGCTTTAACTCAGAAACCATAATGGTAAGTTTCCTCTTTTATGAGCACTGTAGAAGTATGCTATGAAGACAGCAATAAATTAAACTTTGTTAGCTTACAATTTACTTTTATTAGTCATTCGTTTTTATTAACTTATTTTATGCGTTTACTGCAGGAAAAATGTTGTGGTCCAAATGTGTTATGAGCAATTTAAACAGTATCGTTAGCCCAGAATTGTTAAGTAGTCTGAATTCATCAAGATCCTTTCTTGGCTGAAATATGTGGTTGGGTTGGGTTTTTTTCGTTACTTTTTTTTTTTTTTCTTTACTCATTTTCAGATGAGACTTGCTCTTAATTCTTACAAGCAACTGGAGCCTATGGTAGCAAATTTTTTCCAACTGTATGAATGAAGTAACAACACACTTGTCTTTTGTGTCTTGTGGGATTCTGTCCACATCAAGGAGCCCTGTTTGTCACCATAGTTTCATATCTCTGCAGTTCAAAGGAAAGCGCAGTTAATCAAATCCCAGACCCCTGACTTAGATCTGCTGTGTTTGTTTTCCGTCAGTATTCATGGTTATGTCATTCCAGTGGTATAATGTTTCTTACAGCTATTGCATATTTCCCCAATATTCAGTAACCGCAATGCCAGTGAAGGTCAGCAGATGAGCTTTCACTGATGTTCCTTACATCAGGAAAACAAATAAGGGAAAGGGTTTCTCTCACTGGAACTGGAACTTGCAAGAATATATAGAATTAATTATACCTTATTTTATAACCTTAATTAAGGGATTTTTCTTTTATTAATTTTTATTGAGACATTCATGGCTATGGTTTTGTAGATACAGGCAAAGTGGTTTAAGAAGCCAGAAGTTGGTGCCCTCTTGGGCAGTAAGCCTTATGGCCCCATGGTTGGGATGCAGGAACTGGACTTAGCTGTCAGGCTAGATTTAAATGACAAACTGCTTGCCTATTTTCAGTTCTCTCTTAAATATTATAGAAGGTTCTTACAGATGGAAAATGGTGCAAAATCCAACATGAGCATTTTTAAAAATTGTTGCTGAGCTCAAAAATGTCATACTCAAATAAGCATACACAGAAGTATATTTTCTTCTGATTCAAATACCTGTTCTCCATGTTTGCAGTATTATAGACCACATACTGGTTTTATTCGTGTGTATCTTCCTCTCTGGACTGATGGTTTTGTGCTCAGGAACTTCTGACTCAGCCTTTCTTTCTTTCTTTTTTTTTCCCCTTTTTTTTTTTTCCTCCTTCTGAATTTACTTCTAACATGTCATTCCACATATGCCTAACAGCACGTCTGTAATTCCTGGAGTGATTGGAAGGTTAAGCCATGGCCCACATAAACAAACATGCTCCCTCTTCAGTCTTACGGCTATAAGTCATTTTGTCAGTTGTCTTATCTGCTATCTGAACTCGCTTGCTCTTTATAGCATATGTTGCCAGAACAAGGGCTGATATTCATGACCAGGAATTGAATCTGATGGAGTTTGTAAAGAAGCAGCAACACAAACCAGGATAAGCCACTATAATTTGCTGTATTTGTCAATACTGCATTTGAAAGAAATATTTTGCGGCCTGGTGACATGGATGATAAATGACTGTTTGCTGCATTGTACCACGTAATCTTGATGAACTGACACATCATTGGGAATTTGTATCCTCGGGCAAGCTGCTAAGGAAAACAAAGTTGTTGAATGAGAGTGCTCTAGACAGTCAAGTCTTTTCATATGTAATTTGAAGGCGTACTAAAAGTGCTGACGAAAACAAAATGATAAAGTGACTGCTGTGTCTCAGTATTTGCATTCAATGGGTGTGTCTAGAAAGAGTTATTTCCAGGAGTGTCTGTAGGTGGGACTAATTACCACTGTTATGCTAACTGATTTCATCATGGAAAAGCTAATGATACAAATTCACAGCCAAGTCATTTGAAGCCATTACTGCAAACAGGAGATAACCTATATTAAGAAGCTGCAATGAGTAATGGTATGGTGCTGTTGGAACCCAGCAACAGTCCACCTGATCTTCTGGTTCCTCTTTAGCATTGAGACATACTTAGCGCAAGGTCACTTTTGTTGGCATGTATTAGTAGGCTTTTTTTTTTTTTCCCCAGTGCATCAATTTTGTTCATTAATATTTTTATTACTATTGCCAGAATTATTGTAATTCTGGTATAGGCAGGAACACCATCACCTGTAGAAGTATCTGAGTTAATTTAATCAGCCTATGGTCATTGATCCTTGCCAGTTTGAAAAAAAACAGCTTTAACCTTTAACAGGCTTATCGAGTGAATCCCTCAAAGTTAAGCAGAACAGATTTTCTTGAGTTACTGCCATTGGCTTTCGAAGCTCAGAGGTCCACAGCAACTTAGAAAGTTTTCTTCCCATGCTGAGAAAATGTTAGTAGACAGGTCTTTTGGAGGAGGTTGAGGGTGTGTTCCTCAGGGTAGCAGAGGGAGTGTATCTTCTGCTTTGGCTACTAGCCCTGAAGGTTAACCTCAGGTAGCGCAAAGTTGCTCAAGATTCAACTTTGTGTTGCCCATATGATGCTTTACTGAGAAATGCAGTTCTTTCTCTGTTGTGAAGAATATTTTGTATAAACTTCATAACTAAATCAAAAATTTGAGAAAATGCTAATTGCATCAGAGGGAATTTGAAAGCTTTTTTTCCCCTGTCTTCTGATTTAGTAAAGGTATAAGAGTTTTGACTAGAGTTTTTACAGGTTCTTCCCAAATCTCTAGCTGATTAGCTCTTTGAACCACAGGGTCAAAACCTGCTTTTTTCCCCTCTTTGCAATGCCTCCAGCGGCACTTCAGAACATGCAGCCCACATCACAAAAAATCATCTCCTTGCCTATGGCTGGTCAGGTAATTATCGAACCTGAGCATCTTTGTCTCGTGAAAATACCGAGCACCTTCTCTTCTCAAAAAAAGGTAGATCCTAAATCTACCATGTCGACTTTAACTTTTACCAGAAGAAAACATTAATAGAAAGCTGATGTTTTTACTGTAGGAAATACTGGAGCATACAGACCTTGACTAATGTTAGCACTTTCAGGGATAATAAATATATTAACACTTCTTCATTGTCGATAACAAAACATACCTGCTCAGGCGCATCGCAGCTTGTGAGCCCTAGAGCGCCTTTCCTGGGAGGATTAAGTCTACTGAGTGTGGAGAGACTTACATTGGTAGCCACTATTTTTGCCGTCAGATGTGTGCGTTTCTCTGTCTTCCTTCGTATTTCATTGGGATAAAGACAAAAAAAAGTCATTAAAGATCTGAGGAAGCCTAAGGTTACTAAAAAAACCAATGACTCCTCTCTATTAAAAATGGACTTAGAAAGTTTCTTCGCTGTTGTGTCATGTATGGCCACTTCATGTGAATGAATCTGCTGAAAAAAGATGTCCCACGCAGGAAATCTGTGTGTGTTTGGGTTACTTATTGAAACGTCTTGAGAATTGCCAGAATGCAACTTCATAATGATTTTTAATGATAGCGCGTAACTTGGTGGAAGTGAATTTGCATCTTCTTTGTATGTTTTTCTCTGTGCAGCAGTTGCAGAACTTCAGAGTAGTCTGTGCCTTTCTAGAAGAAGAAGCTGTAATAGTTTGGGAAATGAGGAGTAGTTTTCTTAACTATTAAGGTTGTCTCCGATTTTCATTAGCTAAGACTGAATTGATGGGGAAAAAATAGCCTTATATACTATAAAACAAAGGAAAAGCTCTTACTACTTATTGTTTTAATTTATTGGAACTGAAGTCATAGTTAACACTGTTGAGCTGAGCAGTGTTCAAATGAAGAACAAAAAGATGGTTTCAGCTGTAGCTTGCAATTCAGGTAAAAGCCAAATTACAGGGGTGAAAAAAAGTTGGAGCACAATGAAACAGGTCATCAACATAGGCTAGATATCTAAATTCTGTTGGTTTTTTTTTTAAAAAAAAAGTTGTTCTACTGTTGCAAAGGAGGGTTCTAGAGAGGGATTTAAAGAAAAAAACCCAACTGCAGTGGGGTTGAAGAAACTCTTCTGATGCAAAAAGAAAAGAGAAAGCATGTCACCTATCTGGAAATGCAGCAAATGGGGAAATGCGAGTGATGTCATGGTTAGTTAGAAACATCTTGTTTGACGCAAAACAAGTCTTTGCAAAAAAGGTAGTTCACAAAGCCAAAGGAACAGGCTTGGAAAGTCATGTTCAGCCACATTCTCAGTGGACATAGACAGGGAAAGGTTGAAATTACTGCTCTCTCGTCTTTCCCCCTCCCCTTTTGACAGCACACTGGATGTGGGTTTTGGCTGAAAGAGGCCAAATAGGAATGAAAGAGGAAAAAGGAGACAGAGGGATGGCAGGGGAGGAGAGCATGATAAATGAGGAAAGCAGGTGAGAATTTGTTACGATTATTTGAAAGAAAAAATTATGTGGGAAAAGTAGAGAAAGAATCAAGGCACTTTGTGTGTGTGTGCTGTAAATGGAAGGCTGGAATAGTACATGTGAATGTGCTGTAAATGGAAGAAAGCAGGTGAGAGGGTGAGTGCCGCATGGCAAGAGGGAGAGCGGAGCCAGAGCCCCCATAGGTGCGAGACCTGTGCGCTCATTTTGGCAGATACTTGTTGACGCTTCCAGAACTGTAAGAGCTTGTGCTCTTGCAAACTGGCTTTGAGGCCATAAAACCTTTTTGTTTATACTTTTAAATATTTAAGTCCAGAAGATGTAATAAGTTTTTAAAATTTTGCAGCTTCAGAACCAAGAGTTTAAAAACGGAGATCTGCCTAGAAAAGACTTCCTTCAAATCTACATTATCACCAACAGCTTCTACCACTTCTCCCCACCTTGCAAATATGCATAGATTTAATTTTTTTTTTTTTATTACCTGGCAACTCTTTACAGGTATAGAACTTCTCTTGGCTGTCTTTTCTTTTCCTATCATTTATCTTTCTTATCATTTATCTTTCATCACCTGATGATGTAGCCTTGCATCTTTGACTGTCTGAGACTTGCAAGAATCGTTGCCAGAATCACAAGTTGCTGCTTCCTGTTTGGATCCGTTTAAATGATTTCTTTTAGCTCCTTGGAATCGCATGGCTGGAATATAATTTGTGATGTCTGACATTCACCTGTCCTGTAAAGACTCTCCAGGCTCATCACATCTGATTGAACAAGGAGTCCTTTCCCTTCTCTGGTTCAGAAGGTGGTGGCTGAGGTGAAACCAAATCAGAGGCTTGCTCCCAACCAGAGCAAGCGTTTGTTCTGAAACACCCTCTTATGTCATCACCAGGTTTACATGCAGAGAGGCTGAAGCAATCCATGAGGTCAGGCTGGTTTTCTGTTTGTTGGTTTTGGGTTTGTTGCCCCCCCCCCCCAGTAGCACCATTAGATATGGATCTAGAAATGAGGTGGAAGAAGTAGAGGAATGCATTTCTAACAGGAGAAAACAAATGCAACCCGAACAAAATCTCAGAGATGGTATCTCCCACCCACATATGGTACAATTAGTAGTCTATTTGAGCACCTAGTTATTCTGCAGAGTAATTCCTTTTTCTGATAGAGGTTGGTGAGGAGAAGTGTGAGTTGGCTAGTCATGCAATCAAATTAACCTTCAGGGTTTTGGGTTTTTTTGCTGAGTTACAGTTTCCATCCTTAGGGCATTAGAGTACTTGTGGTAAAACATCCAGTTCTTCCCTGTTCTTCTTGTTAGTACTTGGGAAATCTGTTAGCCTTGCTTTAAACTGAAATTAACTATAAACTTACAGGAATTTTTTTTTTTTGCTAGTGTCAGCAAACACTAAACATGCAGTAACTTCAAATAAGTACCTGGTGTGCAACAAGAGCTTTCAGTGGGCTTAGTTCCTTTAGATTAACTGGGCACACTCAGCGTTGGATCTGTGTGAGCAGTAGTATATAGATGTGGAGGCTGTAAAACACACATGTGATGGTGTGGTAGGCTCGCCCTGAAAGTGGCAGCTGCTGTTTTAAGGGTACAGGTGATTTGATGTGGAGGTGAAGTACTACTTTTCATCTTCAGTGTGAATCAACGACCCTTTGGGATTTTCTGGTTTCGCTGGAGCCAGCTGTTCAGGCAAACCATCCCATGCACGGGCCTGGGGCCATCCCAAACCTGAACCAGATCCTGTAGTAATCGATAATGGTTTCAAAAGTTCTCCCTTTTGTTTGAAAGAAACTTAAAGTATCATTAGGAGAAGAATAGTCTGCTGCTTAGAAATAAAGACAAAAGGTGTTATAACCAGAGGAGCACAGAGGAAAAATACTCTCTTGATCTGTTTACTTTATTTGCCAGTACTTCTCATGTCATCTGTTGCACCATTTCCCCTGGAGTCAGACTGCTTCCTCTGCTGTTTGCAGAATAAACATTTCTGCTTCCTATCAATCTGTGAAAGACCTATGCAGTCACTTTTTTTTTCTTTTTTAATTTTTTCTTTTTTTTTTTTTTTGAAACAATAACAAGAAGGATGAGAGACAGAAGCATCATCTGAAGCCACTCTTGACACAACAGCCCCTGCAGGAGCCTTCTTGACTACTAATCCTTTAAGACAAAGATAACACTCTGAGACTTGTGTAACAAATAAAAAAATCAGAGCTATATATTATTCTTAATTGTTTTGAAACTTCTCTTTTACCTTATAGTGGCTGTTGTCACAGAGGCCTTTCTGCAGCCTTTCCAGCAGGTCACCTAACCTTCCCTGCTTTGTTACGCACTTTTGTGTCACAACCACAGGGTTACAGATTGGTTAGCATTGCTACGCTTCTGCCTCCTTTCCTTTACACTTCCCCACCCTCTGTGGAGTTTGTACCAAATAATACCTTTGATGTATTAGCAACTCTTCCTTTACACTTCCAGTTGATAGTGAGCTGTCTGTTTTGAGGTTTGAGGCAGGATTTCAAAAATTTTCCTTAAAAGGTGATGATTGAGTGTCGTGCTTCTCTGTGTTTTAGAGTTCCCTCTTTCCTATGGAGTTTGCTGTTCTTGGTCTCAAACATACTTTGAAGATAACTTTGTGAAACTGGAAGTCAGCTTTTATAATCTTTTCTTAACACAAATTGGTCGTCTGTCTGTCTGTCTTGACAACGTTTTCTTTCAGCCTTTGAATATCCCTGAGTAGAGGTACCTGTTGCCCAGTAAAGTTTGGTTGCTTCATTAATTAATTTTCAATCCTCCTCATTTTTCTTAAGGAGAATACTAATTTTTACCTCTGTCTTCTTTATGTGTGGGTTTTTTTCAGCTTTTTTTTTTTTTTTTAATACTTTTCACCATAACCTGTTTTGTATTAGTCAGCTGGCTTATTTAGTTAAACCTTAGTCATTTAGAAACTCTTCCATTAGTTTTAGTTTAAGTTACAACTTCAAGAGAAGGACAAAGGAAGAAATAACCTTCCTGAAATGCACTTTTCTTTGGGTAAGCATATTTTTGAGCACGTGAATATGGAAATGTGTATCATCTTCAGTCCTTTAGTCTTTGTTTCTGCCCTAATTAGATAGTCAGATGCTGGGTGGTCTGGGTGTAAAAATCGCTTCTGTTCCTGAGCACAAGTGCCAGCAGTCATTATAGTCAGGAGCATAGGTTAAACTCAGTTTCATGGGTGAAAATGTCATAGCCGGTTTAGTGGATTTCTCTTTCATTTTAGTTTGTTTTAAATATAATAGCTCAAATCTCAGTTCAACCAGAAAAGGACAAGAATTGCTACTTGAAATTACATAGCTTTTCTGGAGATGTTTTCTTTATAAGCTTTAGAGAACAAATCCCAACGTGAGTGAGGCTTTAGCTAGAAAACTCTATTCCATGGTACACTGGTTGGATATTATCAGAAAGGCTTATTTGTTTTGTTTGTTTGTACATATGTGTGTTTTCAGACTTAATTAACCTGCATCTCATTACAAGAACAAAAGAAGAAAATGTAATTTTCTGTGATATCATCAAAATCAAATAACTCTTGCAGCAAATGAAACATCATTACTCAAACGTCTTTAATCCATAGCTTTTGCTACAACTTGTTTTAGCTTCATGATGTAAATCTAAGCTGGTCTCTTGTTCTTCCAGTGTTTGATGTTGACACTTGTCTGTATTTTGCTTATACTTAATGAATTTAGCAATCTAGGAATGCCTTTTGTCTCTTTTTTTCCTTGAAACCCCTTTATTCTGCTACTCCCAGGAAGAAGAGGTTTGATTGTACAGCAATGTTCAGAGATTCAAGTCTCCGTATTATTCGTGTTCACCAGATCTTATTCCTTACACTTTAACGATAAATGGTTTTAATTTACAAATGTTGATTCTGGTGGTTTTAAGGATAAAGCTAGGTAACTACAGGATGATAGATGCTGTGCTTAAACTTGTGCACTCTTGCTCTTTTAGTATGTTAAATATTGCATTAAATTTAAATTTATTCACTCTATTGGTTTTTATTATTGTTTATTATTATTGGTGAAATACATAGTGGATATTTAGCATTTTGAGAATGAAGATAATTAAAAATTATTAGTTGAGCTGCATTAAAATGTATGAAAACTAAACAACAACAAGAAACCCTCGCCTTTTACCTAAAGGTGCATATGTATTTTAAGAGCTGAGGGGGTTTGGAGCACCTGTGTGTATATCTTACTAGATATAAAGTGTATTACCGATGCTGGCAGATAAGTGCTAGCAGTGTGCGCCAAGAGAGGTCAGTGTGGATGCCCCTTTTGTGGCCACTGCTGTCTGGCCTCCAAGGGCTGGCTTCTGCAGGGGTGGGCTGTATCCCTAAAGGTACCAAATCAGCCCTTGGCACAGACGTGGACCTGCCGAGCTCCAGGGAGAGAGGTTGCCTTTCTTCACTTCCCTGAACTGCGTGAAGCTCTCTGCCACTCCTCCGTGCTCAGGATGGCTGCCCCATCTACATCCACCATAAGATCTGCAGATAATATGGGGTGAGGAAAGTGCTTAGTGAAGGAAGTCTTCGGTTTATATTTGTGTAACACAAGCCTCTTGCTGCTCTGTAGGATGGGATGCCTCAGAGGTGGTCAGTTCCTTCTCGCTTCTAACCAAGAAGGCTGCACTTGGGCTTAGGGGGTGCGTGTGCATTTCTTTATTAAAATGCATGAAGTTGTTTTTTTTTTTTTTCTTGGAGCCACACTATGGTATTTTAAATTGGGTATTTAGGCTGGAAATAGTGAACTCTTCAGTTAAATTATTTTATAAGCTTTAAGAATAGACTATTTTCAAGTAGCTGTTTAGTGCAAATCCATATGTCCTTTGTTTACTTTGGATGTCATGTTTAGGTAAGTCTAGATCTCTTCTACAAAGTCGTCTTTTTTTGGAAAATGTAGTTGTTTCCCATCTGGAAGAGATAAGCACTTTCATTTCAGGGGAGAAGAAAGAAAAGGACAGAAAGGCAGGCAGCCATGCTGGCTGTCGTCTTGCTGACAGAGGAGGACAGTGGTGGAGTCGGCAAGTTTAGCATCTGGTTCTGGGTAGGTAATTGAGTGCAAAAGTAGAGTTGGAGTCTCTTGATGACATTTTCTTGAGAACTCCTTTGCTGGCTCAGCTTCTGCTTTAGTATTTTATACGCAGCTTTCTGACTCTAGATTTCAAATTCAGTTTGCAATGTGAGATTTTTTTAAAACCTGAACATGCAGCACACGTTACTTCGTTTTGCAACCGAATACAGTAAAATGAAGAGGTTGACAATTAAAATTTTGCAAAGTTTAATTCAAATCTAAAAAGATAGTTAAGCAAGAGCAGAAACAAAACAGCATTAATTTTCCCATTTCTCATGCAACCTTGTTTACTTCTTAAAGACTTTTAACAGCAAAAACATGATTGTGCAGTTGTGCAGGTAATCCATTAGAGGGCAATCTAATATTGCTCTGGAAAGAAGTCATCGATGTGAAGAGGAAACTGAGAGAACAGTGGGTAGACAACAGGTAAAAGTTTGTTAAGGTTGAACTTAGTTTTCTATTTGAAACGAAGGTATTTTAATTGCAGAATGTATGTTAGCTCAGTACTAGAACAAGGAAAATAATTTATTTGTTCTTGTTAATGACATTTGAGTAAAGATAATGGACTTGCATGTTATAATAGAACCTCCTTAAAATCTGCCTGGTTTAGAGAAGTGGCAAAAGGATTTGGAAAAGCAAATTCCATCTCCTCCGTCTCAAGTTTACTTACCATCTGGTTATGGCCAAATTGCTCAGGCAAGAATTTTGTAACCTTTTTGAGGAAAAGCTAAGCATGTGAATTCTCTTTAAGTAAGTAACTTAAGTCAAAAATTCTATTGAAATCTGAGTGCTTAACATATCTTTTTAAGAACTCAGACATTTAGTACCTTTATTGTTTCAGATTTTAGAAAGGTAGTAAATCATAAAACCTCAGAAGGATGTTTCCAATTTTAACACTTAAACAAAATATTATCCCATAAACATGCTGCTATAAATGTAGTGTCACTGCCTGCACTGTGGAAGGAAATGGTTTGTAAACTTCATACGTCTTGATCTTTCTGCAGTCTCCTGATAACTGCTGGAAGAGCGAGAAGGTGTGCCAGCAAAAACGCTGCTTTATATTTTCTCTATTTCTTAAGCATGTGCTAGCAACCGCTGCTGAAAAGAGAACACTGACTTGGCTCAGCTTTTGGTTTGACATGATATGGTGCCTCTTATGCTGAGGTGGCCAAACAAACTTTATATTTCAGATTTTATTAGGGACTTATATTTTTGTTCTTTGACAGATAGGAAAGCAATTTACTTAATTGAAGTCACTGGATTGGGAGGGTTCCTGTATAGGGTTCAAAAGTGCAGATGCGATTACCAGACTTCACAACACAGTTGCGGAGAGGTTTTAGGTTGATAACTTTCCGGTGTGAATGTGGATATTTAAAGTGATTTGCAAGGCATCCGTTGTGATGGACCAGGCCATGGAGAAAGTATGATACTCACAGAGGTGTGCCAATCAATGATAATTGTATCATGTCATATTTCAAGAAAATCTTTTATATTGTAAATTAATAAAGATAGTCAATTTATGCATTATGCTTAAATGCATCGTTTTCCATTTGGAAGTTCAGCGAAAATAATCTAACTATGCCTACAAATTTAAACCTTTTTTATTATTAAATTTTCCTTTGCAAATATCAAACAAGCTGGTAGTAGTGATTAATACTGCTGTAAGATGAAATGCAGTATAATATGTTCGTTTCTGCAGCAAGCAGTGCTTATTCCCTGTGGAGTGAGACTGCGGAGCTGCTTTATTTTGCTCTGAAGTACTGAAATGGAGCTAGGGCATCCATCCAAAACCCATGCTTGAATGATCCCGTCTTTTATTAATTGTACACAGATGAAGAACTCTGAGGACTTTTTTTTTTTTTTTTTTTTGAGCCTTTTTTTTTTCCAGAGCTGCACAGAGCCAGCATATATAAATAGGGCTAAAGCATTTCACTTTCTCATCAGTGCTATTTTTGTCAGTGGCCTCTGGTTAGTGCTGGTTCCATTATGAAAATGTTTGCATGTGTTTCCCAGAGGGTCTACTCACTCTGGAAAGGAACATGCAGCTCTAGTGTGTTGCTTTGTAAATATGGCTAAATATCACACCTAAAGGTAAAAGGTGCTTTTTTTCTTAACGCCCCCCACCCCCCCCGCCCTTGCAGGACTGCTGCACAGGAGTGCTTTCTCTGATGATTTTGCCCGCTTCGCAGTGGACAGCAAAGTCTAGCAAAGTGCTCTGAACTGCAGATGGACCTGCTGTGTCCCAAAGTGTCACGCCTTTGCTTCCCAGAGGTTTGGGAGAGGGACCGGTCCCTCGGGAGTTCAGAGCACAGGTGGGAGGGCAGAGCTCTGATTCTCAGGGTGGAGGGTGCCCTGCAGAGGGTGGGGATTTTTGTGCAGCCTCTTTTCAAATGGAAGGAGCATGGGGTGGGGAGGCAAATGTTATGAGCATTCACTTGATTCTTCACAAAAAGATCCATGTGATAGAGAATTTTGCCTTAGATTTTTGTTTACCTAGAGACTTCTTATAAGGTGTGACGAGCTGTTTTATGTGTGATGCACAGAATCTCAGTTTAGAAAGATAAACAATGTTAATAAGCTGCTCAGCTTTTACAGTGGAAAATGCTGGTTTTGGTCAGCTGTCAGGGGGCTCTAATATGATTGATGAGTCATGTTTAAGTAACTGAAAGTTTAAAATCTACTTTGTAAAACATATCTTTTTTTTTTTTTTTTTTTTTTTTTTTTTTTAAATGACCCCTTTTCATTTTCATGAGCCCAGGTAATACTGACTTGGGAGCAGTATTTAAAGGCTGCTGGTGACATTGAACTTGGTGGAGCATAAGGCTGATCTCACTGCTGCCTGCCTTGCATGAGGCTCCAGCACTTTTCCCCGATAAAAATCAAGAGATACATAGGTAGAGCGAGTAACCCAGAAACTGGGGTTCACTCAGCTGTTTCACTGTAATTCGGTAGTTTGTGATTACTCACTGAGAATGATAATATTGTGAGATATCAAGAAGGAACTATATATTTATTGCATATCATATTACCTGTGCCATATGTTCTGGGCTGAAATAGTTCAAAGTGGGTGGCCTCCTTGGCGTGCTACTGGGGCCACCCCTGGGAATGGTTTTCTGAAAAAGTGACTTTCCCAGATGATGAGGAGCTGGAGGTGGGGAGGGGAAATCTGTGGGTGAATGACTGGCTCAGGCTCCGACTGGATTGATTGTACTGGCATAGATGGTTATCACGTTTAATTGTTTTAGATAGCTGTGGTGGTAATTGTTGCTTACAAGTCTTGGGAAAAAAAATCATAAAATATAAAATCAAAGCTACATCATACAGGAAACAACCGAGTTCTCACAGGAGAACACCTCCAGCTTATTATTTAAAGTAAGAAAAATGTGTAATACATACAGCGGACTTTTTTCTTTCTTTCAATTATTCCCTTCTTCCCCACCCTTTTTCCTCGAAACAACTAAGGCAGGGGGCGGGGGGGGAGCAATTCTTGCGAAATGCTCTCATGCTTGCTAAGTTAAGCAAGCCTGATTTCCCACCCACTCCCCTCTCCTGGAGATTATGGAGTGGGAAAATGCAAATCTGGAAACTGAGTAGTTTTTATAAAGAGTTCCCTGTTTACACCATTGCTTTGCTTGGAGGTCTCCACTGATGCCAAAATTGGAAAATGCGTGGGGAAAGGGACGGTTGTTCAGGTTCCTGGTCTACAATAAAACAAATCGAGTGTGTAGCAAATGGTGACAATCTAGCAAAAAGATTAGTCACTACCTATGACAGTCCACTGTAGAGATTTTGTTGAAATTGTAGGAGGCAGAAGAAACTATGCTTCTCTAACTACAGAGACACCAATTTCGTAGGTGTGGTATTTTTTTTCTTCTTTTTTCCTTCTTTTTGATTGTCGAAGGTCATTAAAATGACTCAGGGTAATGTGTTCTAGCTGCTAACTGGTTGGACTCCTTGGAATAGCTCTTGATGTGAAGACTTACCTCAGTGGTCACAGTGGAAAGGTGGATACGTAATCTAAATTTTAAAATGGTTACAACCAATTCATTAACGTTTGAAGTAGAGCTACTGCATACTCACCACGTACAACAGTGAAGGGAGGCTGTAACTACCAAATTTTGTTGCTATACATGTTGCCTTCTGCAAGGCAGGTTGCAGTGGGAAGATCAAGGGGTCCAGCTCTTGGAGATCTTCTGAAAATCACACAATTTAAGCACCACAGAAATTAATAATGTTAATGCTGTCCAGAATAACCACGTGGTGTCTGTGTCAAATAAGTTTCATTAGCATTTCCAGTGTAATTCAAAGACAAAAAAAAAAAGTGCTTTTTACCTTTTGAGAATGGCTTCATGAAGAGAAGTGCCACTTAAAGGGTTTCTTCTTGAAGGACCCGCAGCAGAGGTTCTATGTTGGTGGCACTTGTAGCTTGGGGACAACCCAGTCTGTGCTCCTGAACATGGTCTGTCTTCTGCTGCCTGTCCTGCTAGCTGGGCGTATGTGATACTCTGCATGCCCCTGGGAAGCCTGGGCGACGTAGTGCACGTCTCCTCCTCCCGTGAAACCTCAGAGGTAGGTAACGCGCATCGTAAAACCTTTGGTTCTAAAATGACCTCTATCTTTGCCAACTGAAGGAAGAAAGAGAATGACCTGAATGTCTTTTTCCTCTTGTTATTGAAACCTACTCAGTTCAGGCTTTTCGTTCTTGTTTCTGTAGGTCTGCATTGACCCGACTTTCCTTTATTTGGGCAGGGGTGCGAGTGGAATGAATGCAACTCATCCTCATCTGGCTTGTGCACATCTTTTTTAAAAAGCCAGTTGCTCAGTGATTGTAATGTACTGCACGTGAACAGTAAGCAGGGCAGAGAAATAAATACATGTGTCTAAATGTCTGACTAGATAACTGAATACCAAGGTTCTTACAGAGATTTTAGGCTTTCCCCCCCCTCCCCCCCCTCCTTTCTTTGAATGGCTTAGAAGATTTCCAGTTGTTTCACTGTTTGTAGGTTGGGGGGTGGGGGTGGGGTGGTGTTTTTTGCCTTTTTTTTTTTTTTTTTTTTTTTGAGAAATGTGCTTGTGTTTCAAGTCTGATTACTTGATAAGAGGTAATGACATAAAGACTTATATAAAACTGACTTTTTACTGTTTCTCAAGTCAGTATCATTTAGTCATTAGCTTGTCTTATAAATAATTCATTCATGTTAACATTCAGCTGTGTACAGCAATATGTTAATTCCTATATCATTTGCATCCGCATATCCAAAGGATGGCAAGATGCAGATTAAAATGAAGGATTCCAAACATATATTATAGTCCGTGTTGACACAAGCTATTAACTGCGTTATTAAGGGCAACGTGGCAGTACTGATGGAGGTTACCTAACATTACTTTGCCATTTCCAATGAAATTCTAGGTCACCCTATCCTCTGGGTGCTGCAGAGCAAAGTATACAATATTTACACAGATCAAGCCAGTGGAGCGCAGAGTATATGAAAAAGATGGTAATATATAACCGGTCCTTTCTCAGTGGTGGTAGGAAAATTGCCAGGCTTCTAGGCAGTTTACACTGTGGCTCGTGTTTTAGTTTTCTCAGTTGAATAAATTCACGAGTGGTCAGCATTTTTCTCGAACGTACGTCTATCGTCCTGTTTGATGGTGTATTTGATATCTTACAGAGCCAAAGAGAATGTTTGTGATATGTAAGTCTGTAGAAGTTAATAATTACCAAGAATGAATAGCATTAAAGGCCTTTTTTCTGAAATATGTTGAATGTCATTCTCCCTGCTTCCATGGTAACAAATAGAAACTATACCGAGTCTTTTAAGCCTTTGCTTCAGCCAGTGGTTACAATTCAATAATAATTCAATTAAAAAAATGGGAACTCTGGCAATCCTGCAGTAACGTTTCCTTAATTGGCTTTTGGGTACAGCCACCACTAAAAAGCTTGAACATTGTAAATGTCTTCACTGTGCTTCTAAATAATTGGTTTCTCCTCTCTCGAAAATGTAAAGGCTTTTCAACCTGTTTTTTTTATTTTTTTATTTTTTTATTTATGTTATGCCAATTAGAGCCCTACCCCTTTGGCCCTTGGCTTCCTTTTTCTCATTCCAAACCAGCATCTGTTTTTTCACATTCTCTTAGTTTGACTCCGAAAGCCCATCGGCTGTGATTGATCCCGTTTACAGACTGCAGCCTGGAACCCAGACCTGTGCTCACCTGCATTTGCTGTTGTGATTAACGGACATAAATCAAGGGTGAGACACTCAGGTGGCAGCTGGAATGCAGGTCGTGACTGAAGATGCAGAAGGGTAGGAAGGGTGGGCTTCACCGTCTCCTCTCCAGTTGCGTTGAAAACAAATGGACATAAAATACATGCTCTGAGCCAGTTATTGCAGCCTACTACATCAGATGAGTGTATGTGAAACAGTAATCTTCATCAGTTTGTATAGCTAGGAAGAACTAGAAGTATGTTTGAAGGGTTATTTTAGGAACTTGATCAGCTGTTTGTATGCCTTTGCTGGGGACTGTGGAAGGTTGAGGGTGAAATGAGTCCGGCTCCCTGTTCAGATGTTAGTGTATATAATGGTGGGACAAAACCATGGGATATGGGATATAATCTGATTTCTTTTTAAGAAGGGCTCCACTGGGCTTACTTTTCGTCTCGTGACTGATATTAAACATGGATTGATGGAATACTTACGGCAACATTGTTCCAGGGTTTTGTAGGCTGAAGGTCGTCTTAGACTGAAGACCACGTGCATTACGATTTTTACAGCTGAGCTTCGTCTGTATGGCTCTTTTAGCTAAGAATTTAAGCTCATTATTTTGCAGTAAGATTGTTTGCTTCCTGACACTATAGCCTGATTTACAATGAATGCTATTAGTAGTCTGTTCTTTCTTAATGAATGTGATCAGGCTGAAGACACATGAAACACAATTGACAAATGCCATGTATTGATTTTAAGCCTGACCTGATTGACGTACTAGAAGAATAACCAACTTGCCAATAATAGGCTATTTGTCTAGCAAAATAAGTGTTAAATCTTGGCAACTGTTTGAAATTGCTTTAAGGGGTCACTGCTCTAAGTGCCTCTCAGAGCAGATAACTTACAAAAATCTATTCGTCCCCTTATCACTCATATGCACATCTGTAAACATATAAAGGAACTGTTACAATACGTGGAATGAGAGCAGGTGTAGAAGAAAGCAAATGTCCATCATAAAACTGGGAATTATTACTGAGTTCTGGCACCATCCTCTTGGAAATACTAATTTCATCACTTCCAATATCCAGAATTCATTTGATACAGAAAAAGTTTCTATTTTACATTAATCTCAGATGAGATTTTTCTACAAATTGCATTTCTTTTAATGTAGTGAAATAATATTTACATAGGAAATTAATTTGATACATTGTCTAGGGTTTTTTTGCCCTGCTTTAACTCAGTAGCTGTCATTAGTTGCATCTAATTGCGAAAGCATGTTGAAAAAGAGCGGTGAAGTTTACGGAGTGCAGAGGCTCTGCTGCAGCTCTTACCTATGATATTGTCTCTCACAGTTGTTCTGGGGTTTCTGCAGTTGTTTTTGCAATGATGGTCTGTGCTTTGCTCACTCAGAATCCCTGCTGCCGACAGAGTTAATTAATTTGGGGTCCTCTGAAACAGCCCGGGGCAGAGGGGGCTGCCCAAAGGGCCATGGGCAGGGACTGATGCCCTGGGCTGGGCTGAAATGGGGTCCTGGGCCATGGGCAGGGTGCGGGAGCCCCCAGGGATGGGGGTCAGGGCTGGTCCGACCGCCTGGTGCCCTCAGGGCCGGGACACAAGCAGAGCCAGCAGTACCTGTGGAGAGATGCTCTTACCGCCGTTAACCTTGGGGGTGAATCTTGTATGCTGGAGGCTCACGTATCTCTGATGTATTCAAAAGTCTCTGTGGGAAATGTGTTGTGCACAGTGGTTCTTGTTTTGATTATTTCTGACTTGTCATAAAGGGTCTCACTTGCAGTTCAAAGGGCAGGGAATTCAATAATTTAACATCAGTCACCTAGTGGAAGTGTGATACTCTCTTTTTTAGTTTCAAGAATGAAGGTGGTCAGTTTGTCTTGAGTGGGATGGGCCACCCAAGCGAGCGAAGTTACAATTGTTTTGCTGGTTAGCAGCCTGTTTTTACACTGAACATATTTGCAGACTGCATTTCTTCATCGCTTTGAGCTGTATCTGTACAGTTGCTCTTTTCTTCCCTATGATGTGATTTTGTGTGGGTGCCTTTTTTTTTTTTTTTTGTAACCTGTTGTTGCCTACCTGCTGGCTGCGCTTTGAAGTGTGGTTTGAATTAACGCTGACACAAATGCAGGAGCTTGGGACTTGCAGAACTTCAGCATATTCCTTTTGAAATACATTTAAATTGCTGTCTTGCACTGAAGAGTTTTGTGTAATATTTAAGCTTGGCATTTAAGCAGTCTGTTTCCTTTAAGCCAGCAAGTGAGAGAGGAGCACTCTACGGTCAGATGTGTCACTTGTCACATTAAATGTAAAACTGAAGGGGGGACTCGGGTGGCGATTAGATGGGCAGCTTTCTCTGGACCAGAAGCGTCATCCCCCACGTCCTGCCCAGATTCCAGCTTGAGCAGTTGCGCTCTGCTCAGCTGCTTATTTCCACTGGCTCCAGTATTTGAGTCTGCTTTGCCTTTTAAACTCTTGTTGTGTTACTCCCCAGTCCAGCTACACATTTTTTTTCCTTCAGTTGGCAGCCTTTCTGAGGGGATATGAAGTAATCAGTATGAATAAATGTGTTTATAGCAGATTTGTGAAGTGGCTGGGGTTTCTTGGTGTCAGGTTATTTGTATTATGTGTATTCATATTATTTCCTCTTGTAGGATTACATAGGAGCGTGAATATGTACAGGCATGGCCCATAATATTTAATGGTGCATTTTTCTCAATAGACTCTACTGTTTTAAGAAGTATTAGAAATACCAGGACTATTTTGACATCATACCTTCACTTATGTAGGCAGAAAAATTTTTGTGCCTTTTGCAGGTTTTTATTAAGTTACAAAGAACTTATGCTCAGTCAGTCAGCTGAGGACTCTGGTGTCACCTTGTTCTTTACGTGACGTTGCATGCTTTATTGATTATAAATTCTACTGTTGCTGCTGCAATGGGGAAAAGTTTGTGTTTGTTTGTTTGTTTTTGTGCTTGTGGGGCTTTTTTTACTTAAACTATTTTTTTGTAATGAGGGAAGTGCTAAGGCAACAGTTTTTAACAGATCAGCACGCACAGATAGTGGGTTTTTTTCTGTATCGCAGGTTTAGCAAGAACTTGTTAAACAAAACTGCTTGCCTTCGCTTTGTGCTCCTCTCTGTCTCACCCAGCCAACTTTCTGATTGCAAAATACTCCTGGACAAGTATTTTGCACACTGGTGTGCTCCTTCCTCTCTGGGTGACCCACCTTGCTCCTCATCCTCAGCACCTCTCAGGGCAGTAAGGGAGGCTTGCCTACAGAGGAGGACGTAGAACCCCCCTGCAGCGACTGCAGTGCTGTAACATCCATGGATATCCCGGAGCTTTCCCCATACGGTTGTCTTAGGGTGGGTGGCATGTGTGTTGCCTCTCTAGCTAAAAGTTACAACTGTCTTCGGTGCCGCCTGGAAGCATCTATTCTGAATTGGCTTGCAGCTGTGCAGCGCTGAATTAATGCCTCAGCCTCTGGGACGGCACGCCTCTAGCTGGGCAGCTGGTTGGAGCGTGCTGCAGTTGCCCTCTGCTGTGTCAGGTTTGGAGGGTCACGAGCTAGAAACTCAGCCATTTGAGATTATTACAGTGGGGCGAAAGATTTTGCAATTTGGCTGGTATGGAGTTAGGTAGTGGTAGTGGAGTTGCCTCACTCTTGACAATACAGGTGATCCAAATTTACTGTCTTCAAAGACATATAAGGGTATTTCCTAGTTTTGTTTCCAAGCTCCCCCCCCCCCTTTTTTTTTTCTCCTCTCTTTTCTATAAAGTTTTCTCAGACTTGGTTACTTGAAATTTGCTGGAAAAGAATGAAAAGGCTCAGATAATTGCAAAATCTCCTGAATCCAGAGCTGGGGTTTTAATTAAAACAAACATCTCCCACCCCCAGCTCTGAAATACCAGAACACTTAGAATAAGATTATAAGAATAAGGAAACTATTGAAAGCCATGAAGTGACAGTTTATTGCCAAATCTTTCTATATTACTGACATATTGAAATCTTTCTTTTATTATTCAAATAACTAACAAACTCAATTATGCAGGAATTAACATGACTGATAAAATTTACAGTGTTGATATTATTAGAAGAGATTATTATGGTATTATATAAAACGATGTATACACCAGAAGAGATCCTGGCAAACAAATACGCCTTCAAGGTATATACAATACTATGTATTTCACAAGTGACCTGTGTGATGCGCAGAATGATTTGTGCTTTTTTCGTAACTTTATTTGCTGTCCTTGGATTTGAAAAGTATGTAACTCGGTAGGTGGTGATAAACGGGTTAAAGGGATGGAGCAAGCCGCCTGTTCCCAGCAGATGGCAGGATATCCTAGTCTATCCCAACCAGCCGCATATATTGGGTGCAGTCCCGGCTGCCTTGTGAGCGTTTTAGGCTTTTGATATGTTATCTATATTCCAACGTGTGCAGGCGCCTTTAAGGCTGTGGGGTACTCCTGTATGTTGCTTTTATGAAACTTTTATGAAGATTGACCTTACTTTGGAATATTTTGAGTCAGAAACCTTTGTACCAGGGCGAGGTGAGGCATTTGGGAGCAGATGGTGCCCAGGTCCCTTCGGTGGAGGAAGGGTGCTCTGTGCAGGTGGGTGGTAATAGGCTTGCCAGGCCCGTCTCAGCTGTGCCAAACGGCCGGATGGTTGTGACATGGAAGAGATCCCACTGCTCGGGATGCTGCTGAGACTTTTTCCAAGAAACTGAGGTCACACCGCAGCCCAGGTCGTGGCAGGGCTCCATCCGCGCTCAGCGCTGGGCAGGCAGTGCTCGTTAGAGGAAATCAATTTCCCCTTTAACGATTTAAGCAACTCGCTGAGTGCGAGGTACAAATTCCTCTTCATACAGGGAGAGAGCACGTTATTTTTAGAAAGACCATTGAGCAAAAGGTGGATATTAGTTAGATGTTTTAGTCTGCTGCTAGGATTTTAAAGGCAAACAACCCTTCATCTGCTCCAAAGCCAATTATGTTAATGGTCTCATAGATCTAAAAGCTGTGGCCATATGTCAGGCATAGGCCTCTCACGCAGAATATCTGTGCGCGGATAAAAGGGCACCTTACGTACGCTATGTGCACGACACAGATTAAAGTAGCACATTTTCTGTTGGGTCTGTGCTGTGATCTTTCAGTGAATATTAGTAACATATTTTAATGAATAAAAATGAAGTAGCAGAGAACTGACTTGCATTCCGTATTGATAGCAGTTATTTCAAGTTAAAAACAAAACAGAATAGTATAAAGTCTAGGGAACAGTAAGATTTAAGCCTTCCAAAAGAGAGCATAGTTTATGAACTGCAGAGTTCTAGGTTTTCTGAGAGCTGATATTTTTTATGGTAATAGTTCAGATGATTGTGTTCATCTGTTCTATGTGCTAAGGTGTTAAACAACAGTGGCGGAAAAAACCCCACAACTGTCATGATACCTTATATCTATAGAGCTATTCCTGTTAACTACGTTCTGTGGAAGGCGCTAGGAGTGCTAACATCAGATCAAGACTCACGTAAAAAAAATTTAATACTAGGGATGAAGACAAATAGTTCAGCTTATATCTGTCTATCAATACAGACGATGCTTTTGTGAATAACTGAGCGGGTTTGAGGGCAAGGTGTTGTATTTTCAGGTTTTGTAATATTTTTAGCGAGATGGTTTTAATCAGGGCTGATGAGCAGTGGCGGAAGGAGCCCTCTCTGCTCTACGCTCATGTTGCCTCCAGCTGAGAGAGGAAGAAATGGGCCACGGCCAGAGAGAGAAGGTGAAATAAGCCTTGTTTCCTTTCAGCCCCACCTGCATCTGTAGTTGTGTTACTCAGCAGCCCCTATATCAGCTCCTGTAGAAATTAATCTCACCTTGATCTAGGAAATGGAATTCACCTTAGGGAGCCACTCTGTTAGCAGAAATCTACCCTTGAAGAGAAAACTGTGAATACCACTTTCTAGCGTTGATGGATTTTTTTTTTTTTTTTTTTTTTTTTTTTAATCCTTTGTACTTGGCGCTGCCCAATTCTGGTAGCACTGACTTTTTCCAGAGCCTCCTCCAAATATTAAACCATGAAAAATTAAGCGATGAAAGTGGAATGAAAGCTGTGAGTGAGGACGATCTCTGCAGCCCTTTTGTTTCGTCTCTGTTGAGGTGAACATGTCAACAGCTGTCAGCAATAATGCTTATTCCTCCTACAGCAACGTGATGGATTGATATGTATACCAAAATATGTTAGAAATTGAAATAAAATATGCATTTTTTCATAATTTATCAGCATTATGATGGCACAAAAAAGCCAGTCTTATGAATAATACAGAGCTCTGCAGCGGGCATTATGTACTGTAGGTAATAAATGCAACGTCTCTCCTAGACTACCAGGAGAGTTGTAAAGCAGAATGCATTAGTTCTGCTTTGTGATAATAAATCATTTTAGTTTGTCAGAAGGCTCTGGCTAACTTTTACTCCTGAGATATGAAAGAATGCAGTGCCATACGGCTCTGGATGGTTTCTGAAGTGTTTAGGCTGGCTCTGAATCTCCTGAGTAATGTTTTGAGTGAGCGATATGGTTAGATAACAAGTGGCAGTATTTCTCAGGTATTGATGTTGTGATGCCTCCTGTTGTTTTATTGCCTAGAGTGGCTGATTTTGTCCTAATTGGAGCTGTAGCTCTTCTCTGATGTTTTGAGTCTCTATCTGCAATATGGCTCCGTGTCTCTCTGAAGAGCTGTGTGAGAATGCTGAGTGACAAGCTGCTCTGCTGCCTGGGCATCTTTTGGAGAGGGCAAAGAATTCAATTACACTTTTGTTTTCATTTTACATAGCTAAGCACTGGTTTAGGCAGTCATCGTAAAAAGCTACCTTTCCCTAAGCTTCTGTGCCTATCAGCCGATCATTGCTGCAAACAGTCCAGATGATGGCAACACAGAGTAGGTAGAAGCAGACCTGGGCAGATTAGGCAAGATTAGAGAAAAAAAACTACTTGTGTAAAACTTCACTAAAATATGCGAGTTATCTCAAGTTCATTAATCTCAGTTTAATTTTCAGAGCATTGTGCATTGTGGTGTTCTTAGGAAAGATAGTAGAGTCTTTCTAATTCATGCTTTCCTAATTCGCTCTATTCGATATTTAGATTTAAAAAGATGAAGTCTTCCCACTTTCTAGCCAAGACTTAACAGCAGAAATTATAGTGAAATGTCATTAATAAGTTTTATCATCTGTACAAAATATGCTACAGTGTATATACAGCGTGTTACGAGGTATTGTCAGAAAAAACAAACAAACCTACATTTATCTAACTGCCTAATATTATGTGGAGTGCTACTGTAACCTCTCTTTTATTTTATATAAATATGTTTGTACTTGAAGAAACCTTTATGAATTAATATTATTTTTTACTGTATTTACGAAGTTTTAATGGACTTTAATATCCCAAGTGATAAGAAGACCAGTCCTGTATTTCTGGCTATACCTTGCAGTGGTTTTGTGGGAGTTGGTACATATGAGGATCTTGAGACACCCCGAATCAAGTTCACATAGTGTAGGAGCAGCCCACCAGCTGTTGCAGATGCTCACTTCTGCCGTTGGCACTCTCTGACCCCAGCCTCTTTTCCCTTTTCTTGTCTTTGGCGAGAGGGAGCAAGAACTTCCATCTGCAAACTGCAGTGTGCTTTGGCAATGGCAGTGCTGACTTTCCAGAATTACCGTTCCATTTTTCTCCGTCCTTGGATGTGTCCTGTCATGGAATATGAGTCTCCATTGTATAGTTTGCTTTGGAGACATTGGTACCAAGCCCAAAGAATGGTTTTACACATCATCGCTGCTGCTGCATGCCTGGGATGCTGTTGAGGGGGCAGTGGCACTTGGTGCCTGCATGGTGGTCAGTGGCGTCTCAGGGGACCCGGTTACTTGTTTGGCCCTGTGCCTGGTGCCACACAGGCGCTTGCTGCTCAGTTGTCAGTGGAGACAACAGGGAGCTTCTGCATGGGCTGCACAGAGCATCAGCTCTTTCTGCTGTCTGTAGGAATGCAGGAGAGGCAGGGAACTCCCCATGTTTATGTCGAGGCTTAATGTCAAGGCTTAATGACTCCTTTTGCCTTGCCCATCGTGCCCCAGGTGCTTCCCTGATCTAGGATGCACCCGTGTACCTGGTGTACTCCTCAATTTGTGTGAGCTGTGCAACTGAGTGCGTAGGAGTCGCACGTCTCTCCGCTCCGTGAAGAACAGCATCTCCCAGTTTTTTCTGTGGGTTGGTACAGTCGAACGCACTGCTCTGTATCCTGAGCTGTCTACTGAAAGTACACTGCTCAGTCCTCAGCTAAAGTTTTCCCCAGACGATTTTGTGGCTCCTGAGTTACATCCTTTTAGAACAGTTGTTCTGGTCTTACAGAGCTCTGGATGGTGTAATTCGTCTCATATTTATGGTAGCTGATCTCTAAACCTTCCAGCTTCAAATAATTTAGGGATCTTTTACTCTGGAATTGTTCATAAAAAGTATTGTGTACTCTAAAGAACAGCAATATCTTTAAAAAGACTCTCTTGCAAATTGAAGTTTTGATGTGATCACTCAATGTTGTGACTAATGGTCTTTCTCTTGTTTAGAAGTTAAATAATAATAAGCAGTTCCATTAGTGTATTTAACAAACAACAGTGTACTTTGTCCTACAGAACAGCAAACAAAATAGGGGTTTTTTTGTTGTTGTTGTAGTAAAGCAGTGGTGTGCTGTAACTTTTACTTTGCCTTTCACCCTTTTCAGTTCTGGCAGTATGTTCTTATTCGTGTATTTTTCTCAACTTACCCCACAGTCCCTGGCTGCTCGCCGCAGTCCTACATTACAATTTTATTTGGTTTTCAGGAGCCATGTCCCCAAACTGAAGTTTCTAGTTCTAAATGTTCAGTATAATTTTCAGAAGAGTATCTGATAGAATCAGTGAAATGTTGTAGTCCATCTTGTCTGATAACAATTTGCAGAACAAGCTTTGTTAGTTCTTGGTGTGCGGACCTTCCTCTGAAAATAAAGGGAAGCTGGTGCACAGAAAAATTAAGCGACATTTCATATCAATAACTGTTATTCATCATTTCCCTGTACTTGGGAAGATAACCCTAAAGACTCTTCGAACAATTCTCTCTCTTATTTTGATTTATCCTCAGTCCAAATATACACCAATTTCCTTGCTACTGGAAATGGGAATTGATGAAAGAAGGCTGTATTTGGGTGGGTTAGGAGAACTGCTGGGGCCAAGTCTCTGTCTCTGCCGTGCCGCAGCCTGGTGTGCTCAGTCCAGCGTGCAAAGGCGCTTGTTGGCAGAGCCTGGGTGTCTGAGGGCAACACTGAGTCCTACCTGCACTTGCCAGTTCACTGCATGGCCACAGTGGCTTTGAAGCATTCATTCCCTTCCTTAGAAACTTCTGCAACTATATTTTGCTTGACAGTTTCTGATTTTCCATTTTGGGATACCTTTTAATGTTTTCTGTGTAGCGAACACATTTTGAAATCTTTGGTTATGGCTGTGGGCTTTTGGTGAAACAAGAATTGATCTTTTAAATCAGGCTGACTTTATCATAACACATCACAAAGTGTAAGAAATGCTTCATCCCTGCCAGAAAGAAGCTGCTTTGGAAGTTACAGGAGAATGTGACACAGACTATTTGATCTAATGGCTGAATGTGCTTTCAACAAAACGTGATGTAGACTCTGTTCTTTGATCTCATTTGTCCTCTGAAAACTCATTTCTCGAGTGTTTCATGTCTGTTCATTTTGTGTGTCATACGGAGTAATGCACTGCTGCAAAAATGAAGCCAGTAGCATAAGTTTTAATGCTGAAAAGGGAAGCTGCAGAGCATTATCGCACGTGAACAGCTTTATCACAGACAGACCTGTTCTTACAGGTGCTCTGTAAAGCTGTTACGGAGAATAAAACACCTGGAACCTTCAGATCAGAGTTTGAAGAGTTTGGCACTTGGACGTGTTTGGTTTTTCCTGACGTCTGTATGCCATTTCAGCTTGCCTTTGTCAGACCGTAAATACTCTACTTGTTACACGTAGTCTTCACAATAAAATGCAATGTGAGAGGGAAGGAATAAGCACAAATGAAAACAGGATCTTTCGCTATATCTCCCTAAGACATCAAGCATATTTGCTGTCACTGAGATTTTTGATTCCAGGAACTGCATTGATGCATGAACCTGCAGAAGCTCCCTCGAAAGCAGAACAAATAACACCTCCTCAAATTTAAGAATGTCATAGCATTAGGATAAGTGCTGCCTGGTGCAAAGTTGAGGACAGGGGTTCAAAGCAAGACATCCAAATACATGCTAATCTTTCATGAGTGTATGGTCTGATGTAAATAGAAGAAGTAACTAAAATCTTACTCACTGAAGGTTTCTCTTTGTGCTTTGTGGGTGAGGGGAGAAGGAAGAGGCATCAGGCAAGGAGGCTGGAGACAAGGAGCTAGATTAGACTGGGTGAGGTGAAAGAGAAGAACAGGTTTGAGTCAAAGTGAGGAAGAAAGAAGACCAGGAGCAGATACATAAAGGCAATAAGGAGTAGTGAGAAACAGGAGGGAACTGAGGAAGGCGCAGAGCACGTGTCAGGCACGGGACCTGGGCTGAGCTCCATTACACTGGGGGCTGCTGTGCTCTCTGGGAAGGGTATGGAGCAAGAGTTAAGAGGCCTGTGCAATAACTGGATGATTTTGACTTTTTCAGAGACTAACAGCAATTCAAAAGACACAGTCTAAACTTCTTGACTCTAATGAGAAGATTTTTATTAGCAACCCTCTGTAGCAGCTCACTAGAGCTGAATTTGGGTTCTCTGTGTGCCCTTTTTCCTCTGTGGCCTGATGCTGCAGCAGAGCTGCATTCCCCCAGGATGCAGGACAGTCTGATGTCACCCCCTGCTGCTGATGTCATGTTTGGATTTTTGGAGGTCAAAATGCTTCCCATCTTCCTCACTGTGATGTGGCATCACTTCTCATGGCTTCCTCCTTGTCTGGGGGTCTAGGAGAAGTTTCTTTTCCACATGGCTATCATTTAGTAAATATTTACTATTTAAACTTGATTTCAGAGTAATTTTATGGAATTTTATGGAAATAAGTCTATAGACACTATTTAAAATGGTTTCAAAGTAATTTCAGAGCATAGCAAGAATGATGAATACAGAACTTTAATGCTACAAAATGTGCCTCACAACTTACCTTTCTCTCAGCTTACATCTACGTCTGGGCTCTGACAAGGGCAAATCCCCACTTCTGACTTACTGCTATTTATTTTCCTTTAGTCAGAGTTGTTTGTTTTATGACTTCCACCCCACCCCTTGAAAATCTGTGCTTAAGATTTCCATACAAATTACCTGATATGACTATTTGCATGAGGGAAAGTACCTAAAACTGTAAAACAGAAACACAGAAATAAAGATGTGCAGTACAATGTGTCACAGCAGTGCTCTTTCATAAACACTTGCTTTGCACTGGAGTAGACTGAGAGGAATCATATATTATACAAGTAAAAGAAATATTTTTTAATCCCTAAACACTTCTAAATCTTCAGCAGGCGCTTGGGAAAGATTCTGTATGGCAACATGTAACTAGAGTCAAACTTTTAAAATAGGAAGTTCATGGACTACTTCCCAAATTACATATATCATTGCAAGACTGCATTTGGGGCTATGCTTTCAATGGTATTTGCAAATAGCTATATAAAGGTTTAACCTCTTTTATGGTCAAATATACCAATACTTAAACACTTAGCCTCTTTCATCTGCAAGCTGATGGACAGCTTATAGCCCATGATGAGTCTGTTCCAAGTGGTGTTGGCGATACAGAGAAATGGCTCCACCAGATCCAAGATGGTTCTTGAAATTCTTGTTATGATTGATTCGTACGATATTTTGGGTCCAAACTCTGAATATGAGCAACAGATTTGATTAGTCTTTAAAAATGTTGTATTCGCTCTGCTGTTAGTTTACCACTTCCTTCTTTTCTCACTATTGTATCCAGCATATGTACGAAGGTGAGTGAATTAAATCATTATGCAACTGAAGTATATATTTGGATTTCACTCTGAATTGACTTGCAACCCCTGATGGTTTCTGGCTAATAGGTAAAAGAAGGTCAACCTACAGGGAAGAACATTAAAGTCAATTTTAGCTTTCAGTTTTCTGGATTTCCATGCAGAAGGAGCTTTCTGGAATTAACAGGATCTTTGTATGCTCTCTACTATAATTTATTTGTCACGTGTTGCTTAGTGGTTCTTGTAAAGAGTCATTAATTGCCACCAGTACTCTTTTCAAATACGTGAGTTAAAACCCTCTGTTCTTCCATCTCTTTTGGTAAAGCCACTTTTAAAGTCTTCAGAATGATTTCAAAATGTGTAAATGTATCGTATCACAAAAAAAACTTACCCTGTAGCTTTGTAATTAATTTCTGCAGCCAGTTGTTCTGTTCCTTTTTTCTCCTAGTTCCGATTTCTCTGTGTTCTCTTGCTCTGAATTCTCCAAACACCAACAGCACTGCCTTTGTGAAAATACAGTGACCCAGCAGAGTCACAGCTAGTGTTATGTGTAAGCAGGGGTAACATGAATTTCTTAAAGCTTTTCATAATGCCATACCCTGAGCGATGGAGCATTATTGTTTAAGTATGTTTTGTGTTTTGATAGCAGACCTTTCTTTGGCTAAAAAAACAGAGTATTTTGACCTAAATTTCTGTGCAAGTATGTTTAAGCAACTTCGTGCCCAAGGGATTCATTCTTTATAGTTGACACAGTGTGGAGATTTGGAAATGCAGACTGGCAGAAAGCATTGTTACAAAAAGGACGGTTTTCCGCCTAAGACATGTGACAAGCATGGACTAGATTTGTTTTCATTTCCTGTACCCATCAAAACACGATCTATCACTTAATTATTGTTTATATTAGAGAAATGCAGTGTTCTATAAAGCGCCTTTTCACTTAAGACTTTAATACATTTTATATTTTTCATGTGGAAAAAAAGACTTTATACCATGGCGCTTACTATATGTCTAAGAACCATTCATTCCAAATCATTTGGTCCTATTTGGTCATAGCTCTAATATGCATGTTCAGCTGGCTCTTCTGTTTAAACTTCCCTGTTGTCCTATTACCTAACCCATTCTTCCGTTAGGAACTCGTTTGTGCCCTCATGACATTTCAGTATCTGACAGGCCTGCGGCTGTTGAAGTTGGACTCGTAATGGCAGGAGTTCAAACTTGGAGAATTAATTTTGTAACAAAAATCTCCTCTAACAGTGCTCAGCATGGACAGGGACCAGTCATTCGGTGGATCTGTTACTAATGCCCATATGGACATTTCTTCTTAGCCTGGTCCAGCACAACTAGTTCAGTTCAAATGGTTCAGTTCTGCAAGGTGGCCAGAGCCTTAAGTGCCCGCCTCCTCTGTGCAGAGATGGAGGCACGTTCTTTGTCTTGAAAGATCTTGGGAGGAGAAGCTCTACATACCCAGGTTTCAGCTCCAAAGGGCTAAACCAGATAACCACATAGATGATTTCTGGGAATGAATCAAATAAAAGGAATGCATGATTTTGAAAATTATGGTCTCTGTTTCTTTTTTTTTTTTTTTTTGAAGAACTGTGCCTATTAGCAGTATTTATCTGATTATTTGTTGTTCTGTTGGATTTGCAACTCAACCATGCATAAGGTCAGCAGTTTTTATTGTTAAAGACCGTTTAGGAGCTCTTATTTATTGATATCTTGCATAATTTATATTTTCCATCTCCAGATAGTAATAACACAATGCGATAGATAATATTAGTTTCTAATGATGTACCGAATGGGGAAGCTGTGCAGAACAATGGGTTGACATTATGTTAGTAAGCGTAATGACTGGATGCTTAACTTCCTTTAATCGTTGAGCTGTTTGTCGTGACCCACTGCTGACCTCTTTAAGAACAATTTCCTTCTCATATACATACAGTTAGCTGGCCTAATACCTTTCCTAGGTAATTATGCTGCATGTAGGCAGTGTCCATGCCAGGCAGATCAATGAATTGTGACTTGACCTGTTTCACTAGTTTCCAAAACCAGCAATCAGTTTCTAGTGATATTTTACAATTGAAATGGTTCCTGTAACTGGAATAGGAGCTCTAGAAAACCTCTAATTAAAATAAAAATCTATTATAAACACCTTGTTATATGCAGCATTTGCCTTGGGGAAAACACGAATAGGTTTCCAGTTTTCACAGTGATCATTATGATTTCTTTGAAATTGACCCCATAGAAAGATTCCTTTAGCGAGGTGCCATATTAAGAATCTGAGGGGGGGAAAAAACCCGACAAAAAAGCCCCAGAACCTGTGAAGCGTTCCCATGAGCCCATACCTTAATTTCAGAAGATATTTTCAGAAATCTGTATAATTTCTCAGCTAGTGGCCATTAAAAAATTGTATTGAATATCTTACGTCTCAGCTATTTTGTCAAATTCTCACCATCCACATTAGTAGTCCTATTGACTTGATTTTGTCCAAACTGATGCCATTTTGAACCATTGTTTCTTGCTAATCTTCCATAACCATTCTTAAAAAAGTCTCAGAGAAGAATGGAAATATCTTCCCTAGTCAAAACATTCAAAATGGTGAGAGCTGAGTTATGCAGGTTACCAGATACCATCTACTTTTCTTTGTACTGAGAAGGGAAGGTTTGGTGAAAACTAATTTTTACTACATCAAAGTGCCTGAAGGACTGTGGCTTATTTGGACTATTTTATGCCTGCTTTTAAGTGTTGGCTTTCTGCTCACCCGTGAAGTAGATGAATCTTGAAAACATATTTTTTCTCTTCCTGTTTCTGATGGAAAAAGGAAATTCAGGAGGAAACGGCTGTTGTGATGTTTCCTGTTCCGAAACCTCCTGCCAAAGCTGGGAGAGGAAAGCGCCTCCATCTGCATTAACATCCCACTTGAAGGAAGATGTGTCTTGCGCATTTGTGTCCTGCTGCTTCAGTATAAGTGTTTCTGTGTTTCTGTAGATCAGGCAGAGTGATGACAAAGCCGCACGCACGCACACAAAAAGTAGTGCTACAGCTAAGATTGTTACTGTTCATATTTCTTTGGGATTAGGTCATTCTTTCTTCGTGGCCATTGCAGCATCTGAATAGGGTCCTGCATGCTGGAATACGTCCAATTTCTTGATGTGTTTGTAATCTGTCCTCTCACTGTTTTTTGTCTGCCTTGTGTTCATTTTCACTGTGTTAAGTGTATGGTCACGACTTGTGACAAGGTGTGAGGATTGCCAGTTTTTCCTCTGTGGTCTTCCATAGCCAGCTGGTTGTGTCTGGATTTTGTGTTCGCATGGTGCTTGGCTGTACCTGCCCAACCAGGGTTTGGTGGGCAGAATGGGGAAAACTGTCCACCCAAGTGACTGTCAAAACTACTGACCAAATAATGCCCCCTTTTCCCCCCAAGATCCAAGAAGCAATCCTATTCACAGGGAGAGGTAAAACACAGGGTGCTGAACATGGATTTACAGTGGTTTAGCTGAACTAGTTTATTTAAACAGGTAAAAATTTGTGTGTAGGTGAAGCCTTCCTAAAATGGAACAATTTACTTCGTATTTGGAGGAGGTTGTCTTTCCGTCTGCTCCTGTTTAATTTGAAAACTCGTCCCTGGGTGCACTGAGTAATCATTACATGATTATGTGCCTTCAGCTTATACTTTCAGTTTCACTGATGCTGACATTAAGTAGATAAAACTGTCACTTTTCTTTTTCCCTTTTACGCGCCAGTGGTTGGCTAGATGGACATTTTCACATTTGTGTGCTAGGCAAATTTTTGCACCAAGAAGTTCACAACTAACTTATGGGAGGTTGCTAATATTTTCATGAAAAGTAGGATCTCTTTGCAACTTACTGGCCACTGCGGGACCAAACTTACTGTCTTACAGTGAAAGACAGAGCAGCTTCAGTTCTTCTATTCTTCTGTTCTTTATTCTATTCTTTCATTTTATTTCTGTGCTTACAGGAGTTCCTTGTTAGTATTAAAACTGTCTTAGTAGTAAAACTACTGTGGTGTATAAAATGCTATATATTAGCCTGGTTTAAACCAAAATATGAACAAGCTCCAAGTCTTGCCCTTGTTTAACTGAACTGGTTTAAAACTCCACAATCAGTTAAGTCATACCTTTTGGTTAAGTCGGCATACCATTACATACAGAAGAATGTTAATACCCTCTTAAAATTTCTTCATAAAACATTAAAGCAATCAGGATGGTAAGTGTGAAGAGAATGCAGAAGAAAAGCGCAATTATCCTCCTCTGTGAATTTTTTCACAAAGCAAATCTGACCTTGTGGATTGACCCATGTCTTTACTCTGCAAATTCTGTCTGATGACCTAGAACAAAGGCGGCCAGTGAGTACTGGGTGCGTGACGCAAATTGTCTCAGGATCACAGCAGCCTTCGGAAGATCTTCAGCTTGTTTGGCATTGTTTTGTGTGGGGGTTCACTTGTATACACTGTCTGCATTTCTTCAGTTGTACTCACTGTTTAATCTGAAATTTAGAAGTTACTCCTGCCCATGGAAATGTTGGCCGCCCTTTCTCCGGAATGCGGCTGTGGATTACAGTAAATTCAGATTGGTGGCTTAATAGAAATTTTGCTCTCTTTTAAGACAGGGATTAATTTTTAAGGCTTTGACTTTATACATCTGTCTGTACTGGTGTACATGTGGGATTTTCAGATATTATGAAGCCGTGGTGCATTGCAGAGAATGATCAAAATTACCCATGTAGTTATTCCTTCATATCTTAGAGTTAATGAATTACCTGCATCACACCTGTCAGTACACTTACAGGAAAACCTTAATTTCTTAATCAGAGTTTGTTTTCTAGATCATTAATGTTTGCCACTCTTTTACTACCTTTAATATTCTCTGCTAAGACAGTAGACAGCCGATGGTTGTTTTTTGTCAGATCTCTACTTCTGCTCTCCTCTTACTATCACCTCAAATGAAAGCTTTCAAACTCTGTATTGATTAAAGCAACTGAAGCTTGAATTGAGTCCAACTTTTGCTGATACCCTGCCAAGTACTTAATCAAGTCAATCTAGAGATGGCTTGATAAGTCAAATTGTATTCTTGAGAATGTATGGGACTGAAGGGTCATCTCTTGTTGACTGTAACTATACACAAAGCAAAATCATGAATCTTTACTAGATCTAGATTATCTTTTGGGGATATTATCAAGTATACTATGATGTTGGATCAGGCCAAGTCATATTCAAAGTTTAACAAAAAATTAACGTGAAGACAGCATTACACTATAAATGCACATACTTAAGGGGATATGTGAGTACGGCAGAGGACTCAGCTGGATTTTAAGTACATGAACTGTCTGCTGACCTATATTCTCATTTTTAAGCTGCATTTAACTCTTCATGAAGATAATGTTACTTGATATTGACCTTGGAATATAATTTTGGAATACTGTGGGACACATTTCAAATGTAAATCTAAAATTTACCTGTCTTCTTATATCACTGAAGGAGGTGATGGGGAAGCAGCAGAACTGCATAGGCTCATTTTGAGTAGTCGTGTTTAAAATGTTAACCCAATCAGTTCTCCAGCAGCCAGCCCATGAAATTACATGACAAAACCACTTAAAACATTGAAAGACAATGAACTGCACTTTTAAAATACAGTGTGTGTGTGTGTTTTGGTTGTTTTTTTTTTTTTTTTTTTTTTTTTACTTCTGTAGGGAAGGAGGTCAGGGGTTTTTGCTGTGACCTCAGTTTCAGAATATGAAGTGTCTGGTTTGGTGGACGAAGCATGGGGTTGCAGAGATCTGCTCACAAAAAGCATGTTGAAGGCAGGACCTAGCTGAGCTGCATGTATGAACAGCATTACTTTCTGTACTATAATCTCTCCAGTGAAAGTCAGTATGACTTCAAATCCAAAAACTGTTCCCAAAAATAATAATCATATGACCGAAAACAGAAGCAGCTGAAGAGAGGGACAGAGGCAGGTTGTTTGGATGAAAACTTTCCTCATTTTACACACAGATTTGAAACATTTTTCATGGGGAAAAAGAAAATAAACCTCAAATGTGTGTCATAAAAGCTCCAGAGAATTACCCCTAAAAATCACCTTTTAAATTATATTTCATCATATTTCATTGAAGGTAACAATCAGCTAGAGGTTTATTGATTTATTGTCCAATTTCAACTAAGTCAGAAAATAGTGGGATATTGTGGCAGCTGTCATAAATGCATGAAGTCCTTTCCCTCAGTTCCTTGTTCTTCGGTATGTATCAATATTCCATTTTAAAACTGCCCTGATGGGAAAAATCCTTCTCCCCTCTTCCCTGTAAAGAAGTGTGTTCTTCTGACAGGTGAGCTGCGGCTCTTCTTGTGTGGCTAGTGCAAGGTCAGTCTTCTGAGCTGTTTGTTCAGAGTACGTTTTTATCCATCACAGAACAGATAAACACCCCAACGTTTCACTATCAACATATTTATTCTCTGAATGCAGGAATTTGACATAGGTATTTTCATCTGAAAAAAAAGAAAAACCAGTGCAATGCATGAGCTTTTTGCCATAAGCTTTCACATAAATTTTACAGAAGAGTTCCTTCTAGAAGCTCCAATCTGATACTTGTAAAATGAAAGCCTTTTGTTTAAGTGTAAGGTGAATAGAGAAATGCTGCAAGCTTTAATTTCCTTGCTGACTTTATACTTACTCGCTGTTGAAGGATTTTTGTATATTTTCTTTTGATCCTGCAGTCAAGTCTATTCATTAATTCTTAATGCAGACCAAACCCACAACTCACTTTATCTTCCAGCTAGATTTAACAAGTTGCCACTGTGCTTTCTGGTATGCTCTTGTGCCTAGAGAGTGACCCTTTGCAGCTAAAATGGAATGCTGAATTAGTGGTAATTCAAAGATGCACATACAAACGTGACTTCTATTATCTTGCTTGTTTTTCACTGGCTTGGGGGGGGGGGGGGAGGGGGGAAAGACAGACATTAAGATGATGATGACGACACATATCCAATGTAAATGAAAGCCCAGTCTAAGAACAGCCATAGATACATGACACTGTTCTTACTTTCGTGAGATATTAGGATGTTAAAGCCCAGAAGAGGCCTCAAGAGTTTATCTCATTTGGGTCTCTCTCTTCCAAGGTAGGATGAAGAACATCACCATCCTTGACAGATACTAACCAATCTGGAAAACTGCCTGGGATGAGATTTTCCCAATCTCGCTAGACAAAAGAGCACTGGAAAGAGTTGCTATTATAGCTATAGGTTTGGGTTTTTTTCCCAGTCCCCTCTCACAGATTGCAGATTAAGCTGATTGCAACTTGTTCTATGATCAGTGAACACAGAAAACAACTAATTGTCAGCTGTCTGTAACAATTTCACATACTGGAAGGCTATTACTGTCTCTCTTCTTTTTCTGGTAAAATGCTATCCCCCCAGACTTTTTGTAGTGTCAGTGCCTGGCCAGTTGTTCCCAATATATTTGTGTGTGTGTACATTTGTCTTATTTCATCAAGGTAGTTCCGATTCTTAAAGTTGTTCTAAAATTGCATAAAATTTTGTCAACTCAATAACATCTGCAGATTTTGTACACATACAAACTCTTCTGTCATCCAAGCCACTCATGAAAATGGTAGGTTTTCCAGGACCTGAGACAAATCCTCACAGATCTCCTTGATATCTTTTCTCAGCTCAACGGAGAACAACTGATAACTATCCTTTAAATTGTGTGCAATTCAATCTTGACCATATTTCCCTCTTCTGCTTCTGGGAATGTCACGTGTGACAGCATCAACAGCTTTAGTTAAGTCAGGCTGTATCACGTCTACTGCCTGTCCCTTATCCACTAGACCAGTTGGCCTGTCAGAGAAGGAAATGAGATTGGCCTGAGTGATTTCTTGGAAAATCCATGTTGTCTGTTCCTTATCACATTATTATCCTTAAGGTCTTTAAAAATTGATTGTTTAATAATTTGTTTCAGTATCTTTCCAGTTATTGAAAGTAGTGTGACTGCTTTTCTCTCCTTTCCGACTGCTTTTGCCATTCGTAAGGACAGGTGCTGTGTTTGCCCTCCTGTCTCAAAGTTCTTCTTTCTCTGTAAATTCGCAATGAATTTCAGTTAGCTCATTATATGCTCTACAGTGACCATCACCAGGCCTGGCCAACCTGGGAGCATCTAACTTACTGACATATTCTTTGACTTCTTTTTTTTTTTTTTCCTCCCATGGCAATACAAAATCTGTACAGGTACATTGTTTTTTTCTTCTTTTATGCCAGTGATCTACTTCCTGTTTTGAAGGGGGTGTGTGTGTGTTTTAAAAAGAGATTGTATTATGGTCTGTAAGAACTGTTACATTGAAGATGCTTCACTCGGTTGCACTGTGAATTGCTACTGAGATAAAAGTAAAACAGACTGTAAATCAGGCTTTCAAAGAAGTTTAAGTTCTGTTGAGCCATGGTTCCTTTTGCAGGGCTTCACAAGCCGAATTGAGGCATTATTGTTCTGCAATGTGTTTAAACTAGGCTCCCTGTAAAGTCTCTAAGGCAACAGGCATCTCTGCTAGAGCACTGTAGTTGAGGTAAACATAAAATAATCTCCAGAGATGCCTGTCTCTCTCCACAGACTAGCTGTGAAGTATAGAGGAGTATGTGGCTTATTTAGGCACCTAAATGATAAAGGTTAGACTGGAGGTATGAAGGTTTTTAAGACGGGCGTTTAATGATGCTTTGGTACTGAGAGATGCAGATAGGTGCATCTGCGATGTCTGTTTATTTCTTTATGTGTCAAAGGACTTTAAAGCTCTATCTGTTAGATAGATCTGTGAGCCCCGCTATGACTGTATTAGTGAAGCAAATAGGGCTATGGCTTGAGCACTGTGCCATGATTGTGTATGCCATTTATTTCTTGACTATGACTTCGCTGTTCTATGGCACAGTTTTGGCCTATGCCAACTAGCACTGTCACAGACCATCTCGCTCGTGAAACAGGGCTTGTTCCAAGCAGGCATGGTGAATGAAGCCGCTATTTTGGGGACGAAAAGAGTACACAGTTGCTTGGATCTGAGCTGAGCCATCCGTGTCCCTTGCAATAAGGAGGAAAAGTGGGTCTGGTTGTGGGGTTTTTTTGTTTTGTTTTGGGGTTTTTGTTGTGGTTTTGTTTTGGGGTGGGGTTTTTTTGAGTGTGTTTCAGATACAGCCAGTGAGGTTGGGTCTTGTATCCGTCTGCTGTTCACGCACTTTTGTGACCCTTTGTCACAATGTTGTACAACTAAGTAAATACCTTTGTGATATAAATTATATCCTCATGCTAGAGACTGGCTGGTCTGCTGTATGTACCTCTGTATAAAAATATTGCCCTGTATAACATGCTAATAGCATGGAATGTAGTCAGTTACTAATTACTAGCTATATTGTTACTGCAAAGTAATGCAAAGAACGAAAATACGTGAAAGATGTTTATTACTCTGGGTTTCTCCACAGAAAATCAGTTTAAAAGTTATTGTTAAATGAAAAGAAAGAAAATGGAAAAAAAACCCGTGGCATCGGCAATATTTAATGTAGCACAAAAGATTAGTGGTCAGTGAAACCTCTTTGTAACTTGCTCTTTTTAAAGGTATGTATTCAATCTTTACCAGGCCTTCCAGCCTTGCAGAGAAGCATTGGGCTGGAAGGGAATGTTGCTCCATTTGAAACGGCTATCTACAGAGTGTAAGTACATTATAACTGCATTGATAGTTCCATTATCACAGCGTGACTCTATCAGACTCGGTGAGGTTGCTAAGTAATCAGTCAATTGCTGGTCTTTCTTAAGAAGTAGGGTTCTGAAAAATAAAAGGAGTGCTGCATGGAAAAGTATTGCTTTTGGTGTTTATTTCCAGTGGTGGAACTTATTTTAGCAAAATACTGGCATATTTTATTCAGAGATGGAACTGCATGGCAAATCCACACTTACAATATTGATGTTTTAGTGTGAGGCTCTGCCATACTGAATAGTGCTAATGTACAAGGTCACTTCAAGATGCAAAAGAAAAATGGATAAGAAGAAAATAGCGATGCAAATCTGATGAGCGTGAGAGAATGATATCTATCACATTTGAAACAGGTCATCTATAGCAATAAACTGCTAGTTTCAAAACTGATACCCTTACAGATATAATGATGGTTCAGAAAATAGCCGCCATATCAGACAGGAGTCAGATTGCCTATTACAGCAACAGCCGGATCACCTTTACAATTGCCTGTTGCAAGGTGTCATTAAAAAGATTAGTTGAATCGTTGGGCAATCTGAACACTGATGCCAACATGTGAAAAATCCAGTCTAGAGCCATTTTATTTCCTCTGAAGTATTTCTGGCATTAATATCACCAGACGTTTGCTGTTTGGAAACTTGGCTTTCAAATCTGTCCGGTAAATCTTAATTTCAGTAGGATTTTTTAATAGACATTTTAAAGTATCCTTTTGTGAAGAACTTGATCATTGACTCTTAAGACAGAAGAAATACCTGGTAAATCTGTTAGGCCTACTCTTGCTGCCTTAGTTCTTGTTTAAGTATCTACACAAGTACCATGTAAACTGAAAGAGCTATATATTTTAGCTCTATATTTTAGAAATATATTTTATTGACAAAGAAAAGTCTTAGAGGGATATTATTTAGAATATTGGATATTCCGCCTGATAGAAAGTCTTTAAAATAATGTTAACTTTTTATTTGGTTAGATACACTCTTCCAGGAGAGCCTAAGCTAGCAGACAGTACTTAAGAAATGAGGGGATGCAGGGGGTGAAGATTTCTGTGGCCTTGACCGGCTAAGATATTTTGAGCCAACTCATTCTATGGTCTGTCCAAGCTACAGTCATATCTATTCATATTACATATTTATATTGGATATTCACCAAGTGAGATGGTTCATCATAGTTTCTCTCTACAGTGAGTAGATAGAGAGCAACTCCTCCAGAAGATGCATCCGAGCAGCTAAGTTTAGCTCCTTCTCATAGACTTTTTAGGGAGAGCCAGGAGGCACATCCTCTGAAAACAAAATTGCTGAGGCATATTCCCCTCTCCGTTAGAGCAGTGAGTGCTTGGTGGTGTTTGGGTCTGAGTGAAAAGGAAGCTGTATTTGCCATTTCAGAAGTGATTGTTTGTCCTAGAGTGGGTTATGGGAATAGGTTCTTTGGGGATGGACCTATTTTTTGCTACGTTTCTATAGCATTTGAGTATGGACTTTTGGAGCAGGACTGTAATTCAGATTTTGGATTCAGAACTGCAATATTGCCACAACTGGTAGGAAGAAACCAATTTTGAGAGGGCTTGGTGCATTTTTATTAAGACAGCGAGGTGTGTGAACAGCTCTGCCTTTCCTTCTCTGACTGCACATATTCTTCTTGTAACCCTGCTCCTGTATCCTCATGAGAAGAAATGACAGGAGATACAGCTGCAGCACACTGCGAAGTTGAGGGTATGGTGTAGTATCACGTACAAGTTTTGTGCAAAGAAGGTCCTGGAGAATCCAAGGTAATTCTGAGTCTTGAGCTGCTTCCCATAGTCCAGGAGCAGACTTCTGAAGAGCATGAGTGTGTGCAGTAAATGTGCTTTTTGGAGTGGATGATGTGTATCTGTGCATTTATTAACTCTGTCTGTGGATCTGATGGGATATGCTGGAACTTGCGTGGAGAACACTGAGTTAATAAAAGCCGGTCGTGTCCCCTCCAGATATCCTTGCAAGGATATTTAGGGGCCTCATATTCTTAGACAAATACCAAATTAATTACAGTACTAAACTAAAAGCAACGCCCATCTAAAACTTACTACATTTTTTTCATCATTTCAAAAAATTCAATGAAACATCAGTCTGCAGTATTTATGGTGGCAGCTTTTGTTTACACATGTGATCTAAGTTAATTGTGTATATCTATTTTTAATACAGCTCTATAGTAGTGTTTACTGCTTTAAAAAGAAAGGAAAAAAAACCTGAAATTAAAAATCGCTGCTGGAATCCATAAAGATAAATGCTGCAATATGGTACCATTTTCAGGGGAGGTAAGTACAAAGATCAACCTTTAAATCCCTTTAAGAGTTGGGGAGAAATAGGCATATCAGACAACATTGTTATTACTACTGCATAAAATTTGGTAGAGATCCTGATGCATGTTTCTTGTATAAAAACAGTTCAGTGCCATGCAGTTCAGATCATTTGGCTGTTGTACACAAAGCGCTTGTAAAATAAGGAAGAGTTCAGAATGTTTGCATCCTCTACATTTTATTTGCATCTTTGGTTAGAATCAAGATGTGCATATGCAAAAACAGGGTTTTGGGGGGATGGTGTCACTTTTAAATTCATTAATAATTAATGATGCATTGATATTTTATGAATAATCCTTCCCAGTAAATTTTCAGTACAGTATAGGGGGATTGCATACTCCAGTGTATTTTTTAAGCAAGAAGCTTAGCAGCCTCCAGTTATAATGGTTTAAAGATTTGTTGTTCTAAGATTTTTTTTGTAGCAGATGCTGTTAAGTTCTAATAGTTTACAGCCATATGGTAAAGAAGTGCACAAAATGTACTGCAACTTTCTTTTCATGTTCAGCGTCTGTCTCGTAGTGTTTTAATATCAAATAAGCCTCAAACCTAGAAGAGGTGTTTTCCCTTATTATTGTTTATGGTAAAAATGGCCTGTGAATGTCAGTCTCCACCCATCTGGACTCAAAATACTCTGAGTGTAAATATGTATATTATTTCCTTGTAGAGTGTAATTTTGAATTCTGTCTGTCCTTGTTCTCACACGTTTATTTTATTACGAGAGATTCCACTGCTAGACAGCTTACAGAAATTATTTTTTCTACTTCCATGGCCATAGCAGTGAAATAAGCAATCTGACATTTGCATTTCTCATTTGCTGCATTATAAAGTTTTGATACACCCCACAGGCATCTGCCCTTTGGGTTGGGCTAAAGACCTTTCAAAAATCTGTCATAAAAAAATAGACTTGCAAGACTCTTGCACTGAAACATAGAGGTTTCAGTGCCCTGTCTGGAAGACAGGGAATTTCACAGTTTATTGACAGTTTTTCTGAATGTATTGAAAATGCAATTCTACACAATAATATAGAACACATTAAAATATGCTGTTTATTGCAAAGTGGAATCCTAAAAAATACAAATTCACCTTCATCCATGGCACAGAAGTCTCTGTGGCTGCATTGCCAGTACTGGGCAAGTGTTTTGAAGAATTTTGCATGAGTTAAAACCCAGACAGATGAAAAGAATAATGAATGAGTTGGAGAAGGTAGGCCAGGGAATTTTGGTTTTCCTGGCTCATAGTACAAAAGTGAAGGAACATCAGAAGGCAGGCAATTCAAGATGAAGATAGGAAATTTTTTTTCATGCAATATGCATTTTAGCTCTGGAACCCGCTTCTTAGGAAATTGTGAAAACTGAGAGTTTTAACAAAATTCCACACTTTGTTTGTTATTTAAGTCACTATCCAAAATATCCAAGGTTGCTACTAATTATGACAATATACGCTTGTGGAACGTATATTTAAACTATGTGCTATGCCCAACTTGTAACATGTATTCGGATAAGACCAGATGTGGCAATGACTTATAAGCCATGCTCTGATTCTCTTAGAAGACCTCTTTAAAACATCTAGTGCTGTCCCCTAGCGGAGGCGGGGAGCAAATTTAGAAGGATGATGAGATTGTTCCACCTGACAGTCCTTATTTCCATTCATGGGTGAATGGGCAACTGCAAACGTGCATGAAACGATGAGAGTGTTACTCCAGATCCATCCAGAAATTATTTCTTGCTAATAATGTCAACAAAATTGCTGCCCTGAGTGGTTGTCTTGTAGGATGTACACAGACTTAGAAACTCATTTGCTAAAGATATCAGCTATACATGATTTAGAGTTGAGTATGACCACCTACCTACCTAGAGACTTTTCTAGTTCTCTAAGCCATTAAGTTTCCTATAAATAGTTGTAAAATACAAGGAACTGTATTTGTCATGTCATCTTATAGATACTTAAGAAACAAAATATATTAACATAAAATATACTATTCTTAGAGTGTATGTATGTAATTCATCATGGGTAGAGTTGTTGTTTTTTTTTAAAGGCATAGTAATTTAACTCACAGGAGGGCAGTGGTGGAGTCTTAAATTCAGTGGGAGTTCCAGTTTCCTTACCACTTCTGCAGCAAAAGAGCAACCTGGTTCTATTTTGAGATTAATCCACAGTAAGGATAGAAACTACTCTGTATGTAGCCTTCTAGTGGATTGTTACCATGAGCGTGTTTAATAAAACACATGTAAAAAGCATGTACAAAGAGATAGAAGGTGTGGTCAGAAATTTTAGCTGGAAGGCATTTTTAACACTGCATGGGTTCATTTCCTTTACTGTTGCTGTCTTGCAGGTATTTAGCATTTGTAGACATCATACCCTTGTAATTGAACTTGCATGAATCATTTATTTACTAGGCTGCACTTACGGGTAATATATGTCAAGGGAATTAATTTTTTTTTTATTACAGCTGATGTAGCCATTATGATGTCATAATATATACAGGGATAGAGATATAGCTTGAACAGAACTTCTGTCTCTTAAATCTGTGAAACCCAGTGCTTTCTACATTTCTGTTTTGGAAGCAGAAGTGCAAGACTTGGTGCTGTAGCATTCTGCCAACGCTTGACAACAGCTTTCTGGTCAGGATAAAGAAATATTTTATCCTAGATATGGCAGTGAGAATCGCTGCATTTGCTTTGATATTAAAAAAAAAAAAAAAGACAAAATGTGGAAATGTGCCAAGTACGAGTAACATACGCTGTTTTCCTGTAGGAGTTTAATTGAGAGCATGTATCTTTTCAGGTTCAATTCTAAAAACTGACTTTAAGGAAAAATATAAAAACGTGCATTATGTTTGTTAGAGTAACTGAGCTGAATTGCCTGATTTCAAGTCTAATCTTTTGTTTTCTTTGAGGATATCACAAAATATCTCATTTCTGTGGCTGCTTCCAAGCTGACTGCTCTGCCAGGTCTGGACAGAGTAAGCGAGCCGGTACAGAATGCCTACTGAAGGTTTCTCCCACTGAGAGATTCCTAATTCTTGGGGTCTTCGTGTCTTGGAAAGTCCAGTGTCTGAGTGAAGCTGGTCTCCTGTGAACTAGCTGTCTCTGCTCACTGTGAACTGATAGTGTACACTGGCTTACCAAACCACAAAAAAATAATTAATAGGTGAGATGATGCTTATATATGGCATTCTGACTCCAGGGGTTTCCAAGTGAAACAGAAATATCCCTCTGTTCACCTGGAAATGCCGCCATCTCTGGCATAGATGAGCTACCACTGTTTAGTAGCCTGTCACATTACAACTCTTAACAAAATCATTTATATTGGGTTTATGTTAGGCAACACAGAGGACAACATACCGCAGACCTCCGAGCCCTTTTAACAGCACGGGTGGAAGGAACGGGACAAGCAAGTTCTTCAGCATGGCCATATGCGTGGAAGGTCATCTGCTATAGACAAAAAGCAGCTTGTTAGTCAAGTTTAATGAAATAGAAGTACTCAATAGATCACCTGTATGCTTTCATCTCCTATGCTACTATCAAGCAAATACTATGATATGTAATTAGAAGATGGAGAGTGGACACTTGAGAAAATAGAGAGCTTTGTCAGCCTGTACCTATAGCTAGAATAGTTCAAATATCATTTTGTGGACATAACGACTGTAGCTACGTATTTAAAAGCAAACCACTGAAGTAGGAGCAACTTGTTTTTAGAAGGAATCATACGATGGGTTTTTAGAGATAAAAACTGGCTTTTGAATACACAGTGTCTTCTGATGCTTTTATAGTCCAGGAGGGATGGGCTCATGCAGGAGGAGTGAAAGGTTTGGTGCCTAAGAGTAATATATTTATGTTAGCCAAATCTCCAAAGAAGCATTTCCTTAAATACAGCACATAAATCTCTAAGAATGCTTTTGAGAAGCTTATTTTTGAGTTGTAATATCTCTGGTCAGAATGCCCTTTTTCTGAGTAGCCCAGTGCTACTTTAATTGCTTAGTCAGATGCATCCTTTCAGCACTCAGACTAAACAGCCAGAAAAAAACCTGTCTGATTTTCATTAGTCTTTGTCTTGTGGAGAATTGGGTTTCCCAGGTTAGGGTTTGCTGACTCAAATTTTAAAACATTTTTTAGACAGGCATACAAGAAAACGTAAATCAGAATTGTCATAAATAAAATAATTTGAGTAATCCTAGCTTAGAGCTCCATCTCTTTTTTGGAGAAAGCCTCCTGCTCTATTTAGTTGTTTATGTGGTAGTCTATATTTCAGTAAAATTTAGAGCTCATTAGGAGCAACCCTTCAATTTAAAACAGAGAGAGAAGGTCTGTACCTGTGTTCTTGGCAATCTACGACGTTCACACCAGTGTACAGGGTGTCTATGCTGTCTGTTGTTACACAGACATAATATCTAGTTCACTGTGCGTGTAGTGGCAGCATCTTAATGTTTGTTGTAAGCCTATCGTTGTCTAGTATCTATTGTTATAAAACCTTACATGCTTGCTACTGAGAAGGAGCAAGTAGAAGTGTTATAAGAAGTATTATATATACACTTAATGGAGATTTGTGGAGCAAGTTTAATAGCTGAGCACTGCTTATGTTGATTACGTTACATTCCAGAAATGCATTTTTTTAGTAAAAATAGTACGTTTTGAACAAGAAACTGAGCCAGACAACCCTTTTAGAAAGTTTTGATGAAAACAACAGTTCTACAAAATTCTAAGTATCTGGAGACAGAGTCTAGTAAGAAAAAGTGTCAGAAAACATTAGATTTGGAAGAAACTCCTAGGCCTTTCACTTATTCATTATACATATTGCCAGAGCTTAACCTCGATAATTACTTTGAAATAAAGATTTGTAGTGCTATTTTAAAAGTGAAAAATCTAAAGAATCTTTCAGCTGTACTTTTTTTAGTAATATGTTAGTTAACCTACTAGGTACAATAATAATTTATGAGAAAGGGATTAATTCATCATTGAGAAGCTGAGGTCAAGCATGTGCTTATTTGATTCCTGTAGCAATCAAATCAGGTATGTAAGATACTTTATAACCATTATTTAGTTCCCAGTTCAGGTTTGATGATTTTTCACTTCTATTTATGGCAGTTAACTATGCTAAAGAGGAGTTCAATGTGTCTCAATGAAAAAAAAAAAAAAAAAAAAAAAAAGGCAGTTTTTCTCCAGAGGAAGGCCAAACCCCATCTAAAATTGAAAACAGATCAATCAGGTGGTTCATCAATAAGTATATACCACCTTCTGCAGTGCTACATGTGACCTGAGGCTTTGGGAAGCATGAGCTCACTCTGAAGTAGACAGACAAAGCACAGTTGAGTTATATTCTCTTTTTAAAAGCAAAGATTGTCTTCTAATTTATTGAGGCAAGAGATAATTAATTCTCAGATTCAATACAGGGAGCCAGAGAATTGTATTCCATGTTTCCATCCCAAAATAAGGCTTTAAACTACAAGTTGAGAAAGCAGGAGGGTGTATAACAAAGTAAAATTGAATTTTGGGGATCATCAGATTTACACTCAAAAGTTCATGGAGAAATCTGTCTGCAGATGGTCTCTTAACTCTCATGTTACCAAAAAAATAAAAATAACATCTCTCCTCCTGATTTTGTTCCATCCTCTAGGGGGAAAGGTAGGAGCATCATTTTTCTTTTTCTTCCTTCCTTTCAGTCTTCTAATGGGGAACTGCAATCTTTTAGGTGATAATACTGCCGAACTGTGTTTCCACATAGCTGAAGATCTTGATTGCAGAACAGTACAGCTCTTATGACTGTGAACCTCGCATTTCTCTTTTTATCTGTCTTATCTTTTTAAGTGCATCAATGCCATTCCATACCAGGTTTCCGTGATGGTATGTTTTATCTACTTAATGGGATAGATTGCAGTGCAGGCCCTTTAAATCTCCAGCCTAAAGGTAATTCTCTTCCTTTTGCTGCCATCCTTTTCTGTAAGGTAAGAATATACAGAGGTTGTTTCTTATTTGTCAGTACTAAGAAGCAGAGACAACTAGCAGATTTATGCTAAATATGCAGTTCTTATTTCACTTTTAGAAGCTTAAAAAAAGCACACTGTTATACTCCTTTGGAGGCTTTTGTTGCAAAAGGCGGCCTTCCTGACTGTAGATTTTCTTTACACAACACTGGCTGCGTGTCTTCTGTGTTATACATATTCCATTTTGATGGAACAACTGGATGAGGGACAGAACAGGACTCAGGCTGGACTGGAAAAGCAAGGTCAGTAATTTAGGGAAGTTATTTGCAGCATTGCAAGAAAACCCTAGAACAGCAAATTGTTTTCTATATATGGACCCAGATTAGTTGCGCTTTGTTTTGCTGAGATCAGGGCTCCTTCTTGCCTCTTCTTTTGGCCTCCTTCATGCTGATGTGATCCATGGCAATAACAGTGTGCCCACAAATGTCTCTCCCTTCAAAAGGGTAACTGCCTGGTTGGCAACTATGACCAGGTAATCTGAAAAAACTTACGCAAAACCTCATCGTTTCACTCTAATTTGAATGGTGTCTTCAAATAATATGCATAGCCTGGATAGTTTAACATGATTCTGAATCGAGCTTTCTGTGTAGGAAATGAAGTTTCATCAGACTTGTGCGTGTTAAGCGCATGTAGATTCTCCTCCCTCTTCCTCATTTTTAATTAAACATCCAATCTTGTTTTCAGCAGTCAATTCTCTGTGTGGTTTATGGTAGTAAATTATATCGGTAGTCGTTGTTTTGTTGTGCAATAAGCTATTGCTAATTGGCATTTCCTCTTTAATAGACTCTGTTAAGAATTATGTTAAAATAATTGCTGCCAGAAAGCACAGTACAGAACTCTTAATTACTGGCTAACAGTTCTGTCCTTCAGATCCTTCCTCCAAGCTATGCTTTCATAGAGCATGTGCTTTTAATTTGAATTCAGCTCTGTAAAACTCAGGAGAATCTATTGTCTATCAAAGCCAAACTCGTAATAACAAAGAATTTGTCACAGCAGATCAGACCTCAGGTCCCTGTAGTCTGGTGCCATGCCTCTGGCAGTGGCTATTTCTTGATATTTTAAAAGAAGGTAAATCTCTTCCCAAATTGCTAATGTATCGTATCCATTTGTGTGACACTGCACATTTCTTTCTAAACCTTGCAGTTCATTGTCTTACACCCTGAAGCATGAGATTTGATTACCCTTATTATCTTAGCTTGCATAGCTACAAATGTTATTAGCAGTCATAAAATTATTCAGTTCTCTTTAAAAATGTAGCTATGGTTTTTATCTCAATGACCTGATCTGGCAGCCAGTTCCATTGACTATGTAAAAGAAATGTTTCTTTATATTGCTTCTGCGTTTACCATTCTTTCATTTAAAACTCCTATTTTATGTGATGGAGAAAAGAAAGGAACCTGATCAGTTTTTTTTAATATATCCTACCTAATTTTGAATACCTGTATGAAATTCCCTTTAAGTTGCATATCATTTTAGCTGCTATAAAGTTCTGAACTTTGTTATTTCTTTTATTCCCTTGTATTTATTGGTTCAGCCTTAGAACCAATGAATTATTTTTCTGTGATTTCTTTTTTCCATGTTATATTTTGTAACTGGACACACTAATGGACATTAAAATTTACCTGTTGTATGATCTGGGGCCTATATTTTTAAATTTTATATCCCTCCACTGGTTTTCATAGCCAAAATTCTTTTATCATTTTTCCTCATGGTGCACAGAAATTTAGTAAAAGAAAAAGAACATGTAGTCTGTCTTCTGAAGAATTTTATCTCTAAGTTTATGACTGTAGAATAATTACAAGTTTAGAACAACTGAAACTGATGGTCTTTCAGTCTTTTCAACAGATCTTTTGTGTCTTGTAATCAGTATGTGATATGCTGTGGGAATTATGTAGGCTGCTTATGGACTTTTTTCCTAATTTGCATCACCTTGTGTCTGCTTAAGCTAAATTTAGTCAGTCATTGTGACTGATGCTTTCTCTTACATTTGTACTAGAAAAGAAAAAAAGGCTAGTTGCTATACTTGGTATATC
>NC_138826.1:95301041-95484844 GCF_965183815.1 Platalea leucorodia | reverse complement strand
TTATACCGTGTGCCCTAAATCTTAATCTGAGGTTTGCATGGGTCGCATCTGGCGTGCTCGTCCCCCCTGGGGCGGGTTGCGCTGCCCCAGCCCGCACCCCCGGGGTGTCCCCGGCCCGCGCCCCGGGGCACCCGGCGCTGTCCCTGGTGCTGCACGGCCGCGCCCCGCCCGTGGGCGCCAGCGCCTGTCCTCCTCGCTTGGGTGCGGGTCGGGGTCACGCCTAGCATTCGGCCCTCCTGCTCAGCCTTTCCTCCAGCCTTACTGGAGAGAAGTCCACACATTTAGTATGCAGCCTGGCAAAGAGGCGGGTTAACAGCAGAGTGCTACCTGAAGTTCAGCAAAGGTGCCCATGCGCAGCAATGAAGTTACAAATAAGGTGAGGTTGAGATGAGGGCAGTTGCCAGACAGTTACTCATGGAAAAAATCATTCATGGGGATGAAAACGCTGAATATAGAATAATTCTGCCTTGGATCAGATTTTGACTCTTAAGAAATTCTGTATATTTAAGTTACTCATTTTAAAAACGGGCACTGGGTCTTATTAAAATAAAAATCAACTTGATAGATGTCTTTCTAAATGCAGATGAGCTGATTATTTGCTGATATTTTTCTATGTAAAACTCCAGCATCTTTGCTGTCTTATCTTTGAATCAGTCTTACTGCCAAAACTGATGGCTGGAACAATAGAGATCGCTCTGGAGCAGGAACTTCTCTCAGAATCCAGGCCTTATCACGGCTTTAACTGGCAAAGACTGCTATTCATACTGTCACTCACTGATGCTACATAATGGATGGTGTCTGCCTTGCACGCCATAGATAACTCACCAGATTAGGAGTTGGATTTAATTCCACATACTCAGCTGACCCCCAAACCACCCAACCTCCCCAAACAAAACAAAAAATCCAACAACAACAGCAGAAGATAAATCATTGATGATTTAGGATGTCTGAATGTGTGACTTCCTTTTTCACATTGATTGTCATTGCGAATGTTAGCATACCCACTTTTGATTAAGGCTGTTAAATGCTGGTTCCCAATAAAAACTATGACAATATAATCTTATCTACAATTTTCCCACAAGAAAGTAGCATCCAAAACCACAATCTGTGTGTACTTGCAGTGATTATTTTTTATTAACATAAAATAATTATTCCTGATTTTATTCCCTTCATATGTGTGAAACATGCCATAAATCAACAAAATTCATGTATGTATTCACTGACAATAGTGCATGGTATTTAACGGTTTATGATTTTTCATGAGTAGGCCTGTAGAAGCAGTCTGAAGGTGGTGTCAACAGTACAACATGCTTTATAGGATACTGACAGGGAAAGTTATACTGGCAATAATAGCTGCCATTCGATCACCATCGTAATTTTTCGAATTGGTGTCGCTTAACTGATGAAAGATACACTTAAAGTGAATAACAGGCTCTTTCTCTTGTTTATACCTTTAAATAAATAATAAATCATATTCCCTTTGAAAATTTTTTGTCTATAAAAGGATTGAAACTAATGTAGGACATGTAAGGAGAGGGAGTCCTTCAGTATGTGATTCAGAGCTTCCCTTCTGAGTCGTTGATATTTATTTAATTTTTTTCATCAGGAACCAAATTGCAAAAGAGCTCCAGGGACACCATTTTGTAAGACCAGGGAGAGAGAATCTTCCCAGTCCTTTTTCTTGTCCTGGGAATTGAAGTGTGAGCTGAGAGAGGCTGCATGTAGCTCTCCTTCCAGCTGGGCGGAAGAAGAGGGGCTGTTGTGATATGCAGCCTTTATTCCCTGCACCTGCCTCAACCTACCAGCTACTAGAAGAAAAGGGAAATACACTGCAGTCTCTATTTAGTTGCAGTAAATTACTTCCTTCCTCTGTCACAGTAATGGAAAGAATTCTGTATTTGAATCACAGTTCCTTCCTAGGACTCATTCTGGACTGATGCTATGGACTGCTTATTGTATGTCTTGACTAAAAGAGGCTTATGTTCTCCGTTAATTCAGATTGGAGCTATAGGACCCACTTCCTCCAGCAACAGAAATAGTGTATATGTACATTACCTAACTAAAAGCTTAATACTTCGTATATATAAAAATGATCAAAAATGTTTTTTATGTGACATGCAAATGGTAAAGGGGCATTTCAGGTACATGTTTAATAGTTCCCCATTGATCTTGTCAAGTAAGTAATTGCTTCACAGCTAAATAATATAAATTAATTTTCTTTCTTCTCTGTGTTCAATTTAACCCGTGTTTAATTTAACTGCTACGTTGGTGTCCTACTTGGTCAGAGTTCTGTGCATATACACACCTATATATATATATTTTTGTCCTGATAAATGCATATTTTATCGACAGGAGTTTAAATGAAATTGCACTTGCAATTAGCTCCAGCATCTCTCGCCCATGGGAGCACAAACCTCAGCCTTTCCCAGGGGTTACACTGAAGCCTGTTGCGGGAGGATGGCTGCAGCTCATCCTTTCTTCGCTAAAAAATAAAGAGGTGTTTTCTTTGTACACTACTTTGAGGGGGAGCCGTGGCTACCCAGCTCTCTGTTGCTTTGACAAAGGCAGCTGGAATTCTGTTTTCTGTTTCAGTCCACTCTACGTACTATCTCCCAGTGTAATGTTATAGCATATTTTTTCCAAAACGTCACATGAAAATATTTCCACAAAAGTGTCCTGATAGAAACACTTAGGCCATGGTTCGCTCCCTCCTGTTGTTTCCCCCTGGGTCACGGTGGCTTAGAGACAGGGTTGTGGCAGTGCAGGGCTTATCTGGCAAAGAGGATAGTGTAGTCTCAAACTTGCCTTGAACTCACAGTGTTTTAACTTCTTTTTTTTGGTGTGTTATTTGAGACCTGTGCCTAACAATGTATGCAGTGTAAGATGGGTGAAATACCAAGCCATTTAGACTGGATGGCAGCGTACCATTCACCCTTGAAAGCCTACAGTTCGGTCTAGGAGGCATTCTAGATGTCTCTAAGGCTATCAGACACTGCTGAAGGCAGCAAAATATTTAACAGAGTAATAACATAAATGGGCAGTGGTGGTGGGGTGACGAGAGTGCTTTGGTAATGACCTGCAACAGCTTCTCATTCTTTGGCATGTCTGACTTGAGAAGGGCTATCTTCTTCCTCATTATCAATACTGGATAACATATTCTGATTGCTTCACTGCAGCCTTCTCAGGTTGAGAGTGCTGAAGATGAAGTAGGCTGGGCGTGTTGTGCTGGAGCACGCAATCAGTATGCACAGTTCAGTGAACCTTTCAGTTGTAAGTGGCATACTCATTTTCACCTTCATAACAAAGGTCTGTCTTCTACGTCTCCTCAATTCTTTGTTATTTTTGTAGGTTCTTCTCTGGCACTCCTAAATTCTCCCTGATAAATCTTTTTATACAGAAAATTCATTCTTGCCAGTGGTGGCAGTGCAGTGAGTTGCCCAGTGCAACCACTAATTGTTCCAGGTGATCCTGGACTAGATGCATTTTTGATTGGCGATGATTTTAAAAAAATTTTTTAATGTCAAAAAATGTATTTGCTTTTTTTCCTGTTTTGCAAACAATGGGAGGTTGTTACTGTGCAAACATTAAGTGTCCTTGTTAAAGAAATGCGAGTGGATGTGGTTTTCAAATTGTGACTACATTTAATGTAAAAGTATTAAAATATATGTTTCTGTATCTGCCTTAATGTGATCAGCAAATGAAGAGGAGAAAAAAAACTCTTCTGGATATTAAACTGCTTTCAAGCATTCTTTATTTCTATACAAACTAAAATTGCAATAAGATGAGCTAACTACATCATGAAAAACATCTACTGGAGAGAAGGTAAAACAACTCAGAGAGAATTAAAACCGTGAACCTTACAATCAACTGAACATTTTTCTAAGTACCAGGCGTTACTTGTCAAAATAAATACTTTCATTCTAATCTTTTTCTGAAAGACTGTTATGCATGTGTGTGTATACAGATACATAAAAAAATATATATGTACACACATACATACACACCAAGGATACTCTCCCTGGGTTTCTTCTTGCTTTGAAGATGGGAGTTGAATTAAAATAAAAATTCCGTTCGGGTTATTATCTCCTCAGCTGTCTGTGCAGACCATGGGGTTGGCCTGAGAATATTCTCATTACATGTGCTGAAGCAGTTAGTCAGTGATTGATGCTATATTAATTCGCAACACAGACGCTTTGCCTTTGTTACCGAACATTAGACAAATTAGTTCTTACAAATTCCCGTCCCACCCCCACTGCATCCAAGCTCGCCACCCTGGCTGGTTAGTGTTGCTAATAACCTTCATTCAGAGCCAACCGAAGCATTAGGAAGGAGGAGTTTGCTAAAGGGAAGGGGCAGAAAACGGGCAGCAGCCACTGGAGTCTAACAATACCTTGCAGGGCTCCAGTCGTTTGCTGGCACAGCTCAGCACAGTAATGACAAATGATCTTTTCATTGTCAAACCCCCCAAATTAATTTTCCCTCCCACTTTTCATGAGGCCACATTCATCACGTAGATTGTGTTAAACGTACTTTTGACAGGACAGAAAAAGATGAGTAGTAAAATAATTTGATTCTAGTAGCTTCTTATCTGGGGAAGTAAACCAATGGGATGATACCTGTAAAGGTAAATATTTCTGTAAATGTTCCTGAGATAAATCTGCATTAGGATTTTTCACAACGTCTCAGTATAGGGTGAAGCACAAGTGAATGAGCGAGAAAGCTCATGGAAGGAAGGTGAAGGAACATCTTCAGCTCTTCCTACTGACCTGGGAGTTAAGCCCTGCTTTGTACAGAGGGCACGGCAGCTGAAACAGAGTGTGTACAATTTATGTTTGTAATATGTAGAGAATAAAATTGCTCTTTTTTTATTATCTGCCTTCAAGCTAATTAGTCAGAGATGGTTTTCAAGTATGCTTTTATAACTCCTCATTAAGTTTTTGCTGTACATTGTCTCTTTCTGGCCATGTAGAAAGATGTAGAAAACCGTGTTGTATGGAGGAAAACCGAGAGATTTGTCGAGGTCAGGAGAACCACTAGGGCACAAGGAGGCAGGGGAACCCCAGCACGATCAAGTTGTGTGAAATATTCTGCTTGTGGCTGGATTAAGTCACATTAATTGAGCATAAAAGGAGAGCGTTTAGTGCTTAGAGTGCAACTGGATTGGTGTAAGGATTCTTGTGCAGCAAAACGCAGAAAGTGTGCTTGCTGCAAACTTGTCTCTGATATTTTCAGTATATGATTCTCCCTCTATAGCTTGTGTCTGTTTAAAATGGCCTTAATGAACTGAGCTGAAAACTACAGCTGTCTGGCCACAGATCATATTCAGCACAAAATGCCTTGCTGTTAGCCTAGGTGCTCCACAGATCTAAGGCTGCTTGGCCTCTCTTCATCCCCACCAGCACTGGCCTTTGTTAAAGACAGCCACAATGTCTTCCATATTACGTTGGCACTTCCTTGAGCCACGTTGTCCAAATATCTCTGAACATTCTCACATTTTTCAGTTGGCTTCCTGATCTGTTGCTGATATCCCACGTAGTGGAGCTGCTTGTTACTCTTCTGGAATCCTGCTGCTCATTTTCCCTAGGGTCTGATGCTGGTTGCACGTGAGCCACACAGGGATTCAGGTGTGGTGCAAATGTGAGTTAAATATACAGAGGTACTTTTCTTCAGGGGCATATCATTCACGAGTTGGACTCTTTCACTCGTCTCTCACCACTTCTGCCCCTATGCCTGGATATATCACTTTGGAATTCTTTGGTGTTTAGTATAATGCATTGGCAATAACATACTTTAGTAAATTTTATGTATATTTTTATGTGTGTGTATATATGTATAAATGTTGACATAATTTATACTTCAGCAATTAATTTTACATTGAATGTTATTGACAGTTGTAGCCGGGGTTTGTGTCCCTGGTAAATCTTCTGTGCTTCTTTTCAGTAGTGGCAGTTACGTTGCGAGATGAGTGGAAAAAGGTGGAGTAGAAAAGATCCCATGATCTGTACAGGTTGTCTGTTAATCAATGGATTGCTTAGAAAACAAAATCTTCGAACTTTTAACGTTATAGAAATAGCTTCTAATTTTTGTTCAGGTACATTTGGAAGGATTGTATTTGTTACGAAGACCATTGTATTTAATGCGTCATTAGAAAAGTATGCATATTACAATGCATATTTACGATAGAGATCAAAACCATTTTTTGTTCTCTCTGTTTTCCTTCGAAGTTGTAGGAAAAAAACCTGTTATGTTGTCATAGACCAACAAGTATTTCAGCATTATTTCTCTATTGCATTATTCTTTCGCTGGTGATAACTAGATAATACTGCATTAGTGAATGCAAAACATATGTTTACCTTTATGCGTAGCCACAGTATTAACCAATAAGGCTGTGAAGCCAAGGAAATGGAAATGAAAATAGCTCCCAGGCAAAATTAATAAAAGGGTGGCAAAGCAGAATTAGAGTGAGTTGCTCACTTGCTTTAAAGGTCATTGCCCATCTTCTTCCCAGTAAAGATACAGGGCAGAAGCGATCACTGCGAAACTTGTCTGTTTTACTTTTCTTTTACTGGGGGAGGGTGTGGGTGGGTGTGGGTGTGTGTTGGGGTTTTTTTGAGGTGGGAGGGAGCATTCTGATGCCTGTCTTGGAGTTCTCCTGTTTACCTTTTTATGTAATTAGGCGGACCAGATTGGTATTTAGTCTTGTTCTGACAACAGTAAATTAGGCTTAACTCTTTAATTACAATGAGAAGGAAATCACCTTTCTGATATCCTTCAATTAGCTCAAACAGCTGGGAAGTTATAATTAAAATTTCACATGGATCATTTGAGTTTTTGGAATGTTTCCATTTAATATAAAAAAAACATTTGCATATATGCATTTGTTTTTCAACAACCTTTTCTAATCTTTTCGGAGCTATACCAGGAATACTGATACTATATTAAGCAATATCTTTCTGGCTTTATGAATAGACAGCTGGTTCTAGGAAAATGAAAAATGGAAATAGAAGATGATGAACAGAAAATATCAAAGCTCCAAGGTACACTGGAGCTAGCTCAAAAATAAACTTCCTTTTTTCCCATCTTCTTTTTCTTTTCTCATGCGCTTTGAATTCTGATATGATCTTTAAAACAGGGAGCAATACTTTCTGAAGATGAGCAATAACCTAAACACATATACTCAGTCTTCTGTCGCAACCTCTTGCACCTTTTAAGGATCCAGACCTGTAGATATTTTGATTTAAATAACTGTGAAGAAATATTTCACATCCTAAAGAGAGCTGTATTCTGATCTTAAACAATAAAAAATCATAAAATACCACATTTTACTCAACGGATGAAAATTTGCTTTTGTAGTAGCTCTTGCTGCTGTCTGCACCTAGGTGCTCAGCCGGCGGTGAGGACTTCAACAGTGTGCAGAAGTGGATTATATCAACAGTGGCAAGCACTGTTAAAACCTTGACACAAAACATTTTGGATGTTTGAAAGTGAGCTAACCAGAAACTGAATTGGACTACTCCGCATGCTAAGATAAGAAGCAGTCTCCATACGATTTGTTCCTTCTACATTACTTAGAACAGTAAGTTCAGAGAACTTCTTAGGTGGAGAGATTTGCTAAGTATGAGAAAAATATAAAGAACATCATATGTGATAGATAGCTCTTTGTGATTCTCCTTTTTTCTCTTCTCCAGTCTCAGTGCTTCACTAGCGCTCTAGTTTACCATGACTTGAAGGTACTTTACCACATTCTGGATACGGGCTCTACAAGGCCCTCATTGAGTCCATAACCTCTGTCTGTTTTCTAAAGAATAGGGTTTTTTTAATATTTCACATCTGATGTTGGCTTGTCTGCATGTCTTTATACATTTTCACTCTAATTTCTGCTTCACCAAATAATTCAGGAATTAAAGCTAGGTTTTGTTCTTTTGTGTGTGTGTGTGTGTGTGTGTTGGGGATGGGAGAGTTTAACGAAGTTATCTTTGCCTTTTTTTTTTTCTGTGTGGAAGGGAACTCCTTTTATGTGGCTTTTTCTGAGCCTGGTTATTTGAAACAGTGGAAGTTCAGGGGTCTGGCAGTATGTGTGATAACTTGCAGAATTCAGGTTTTTTTACCATTGACAAGGTAAAAGCACACACAAGTCTTCAAGGATGGGATTACCATAACGTTTCTTCCTTCAGTCATTGCATCTCCTTTTTTCTTCTTTTCTTTTTCTCTTTTCCTGTAGCTAATGCTCAGATTGGTTCTGCCTTCATTTTCTTTGAAGTATTATCATACCATTGGGTGCTATTAAGTATTACATACTAAAAATGTATTGGTTGCTTAGGCCAAGTCACGCACCATCAAGAACTTCCAGTTTACCAGAGACAAGGAAATTTTTGAAGTCTTGCTTCTAGAAATTGTGCAATGTGATTTCCGATCATTTTATCAATTTTTATGAACTAGTTGATTCATTAAATCAATGGCTTTTTAAATTGATCTTCAGATTCTTAATATGGGAGGATGGTTGTCTGTCTTTCTGTGTCTCTGTTGCACTTCTATTTGCATTATAGTGTTGGTGTCTTTTTTAAAGAGCCTCATTTAGCCAACATGATTCTCTGCTGCTGTTAGAAAGCTCCCAGATTTAGTTTTCTAGTTATTTTATTGAAGAGTGTCGCATAAGGTACAATACCTGAATACTTATTTTTCAAGATGATATATGAGGATTTTAAATTTCTGAATATGTAAGATTTTATTAGACACTCAGATTTGTGGGAGCTCTGCAGAGGTGTGTATATATAAGTGTATAAATCACTCTCACGCTGGGTTGGGGTAGCTGTAGTACAGTTTTTGGGGGTGTAGGGGAAGTGTGTGAATAGTTTCCAATGGCATTTTCACCTCAAGGGAGGAGGTTTTTGCATTTTGGCAGCAATCACCTTTACTGATATTAGGAATTCTTACTCAATGTTTTTTACCTTTTCTGTGGTTTGACTTATTTATTTCAGAGCTATTGAAAGATGCACAGAAAATGACAATTTGTCATTTGGAGTGGCTGCTTTTATAAGCTTTTGCAGTTCATTTTCAAACTTGTGAAAAAGCTACTAAACAAACTACTGTGTGTTTATTTACCCAGGTGAAGGAGGGACGCTGAACTTGGATATAATTGCAGGTGTCTTATCTTCAACGGCAGAGTTTCTTTGGTACGTTGTGAAGAGCCTGTACCTGAATTATAAATGGGCGCATTGTTATGTGGTTACCAGCTGTTATTTGAGGAGGGAAAAAAAAAACAAGAGTGCAGGCTGAGAGAACAAACATTTATTCAATGAGGCACGAAGCCTTGGCACCCACCTTTTTCTTTCATTTATCTGTAGCTGGGTAAGTTTAGATACGGGCAGACACAAGTGCAGTAAAAATGTTGCTTGGATTTTCTTCTTTGTTTTTTTGTTGAGGTTTTTTTTTCATCCTGAGAGCAATGACACTTTACATGAACTGCAAGGATTGCATTGCTAAGTTTAGAGACATCTTCTTTCTTAAGTATTCCTTAGAAACTCCGAGTTGATTTAGTGCTTTAAAATTTAAGTTTTGTAATTTTTGCTGCATTAAACAGTAGATTTTTGTGTCACCTGGATGTTTCTCCAAAGCTTGTACCACGTAAGCTCTTGTGGAGGATGATGTTGCTGTCATTTTGTCTAAATCAACTTAGCAGAGTAATGTTGCAGATGTGCAGACTGGCGTGTAGGGAAAGCCTTCTATTATCACTGACTGCTTAGCAGAAAGCAACAAGGTGCTCATTTTCATATGGAGAGGGGCTCAGTGTTATGTTCCTGGATTTAGATTTTTGATGTTGCTGCATAACATAAAACTGATGATATGCAAGTATTAAAGTATTATCGTAGTGTAACACCGTTATGACATATATTTGTGTTACCCACATTAGAGTAACACAGTGGGAAGTCACATGTGATGTATTTTGTCTTATTTAGTACAAAACATGAGCTTTTAAAAATACGTTTATCAGTGTAATTAAGGGGCGTGCACTGGGACTTTGACTTAAGTTCTAACCAGGAGATATAGTTGAAAATGGTCTGCATGTATATTGTGTGATTAAAGATTTTTAAATAGACTTTGATTACATCTCAAACCCAGTAAAGATCACGAGTGAGTGTAAAACTGCGTATCTTCATTTTCCAGTGCCTACATTGCATTGATTAGCAATACTGTTTGCAGTGTGCCACACAAACTGATGCAGCTAAATTGACAGAAGGGAGAAAACAGCATTAGCTAGTGTCTTGCCATGTTCCGCCAGACAAGCTTTTACATTTCTGACATCCAAAGGCTTAAAATATTTTAATAGAACTCTGGCTTGTAATAAAATTTGAGAGCCAGGCGTAAGTAATTATGTCTTATATTTACGTTAAGTCGTTGAAAATGCTAATAAAACATATTTGTGGGTTTTCCCTTTAATGAATATAACAATAAAACAAAATCATTGCACAAGTCCCCCACTAGCTTTAAAACCCTAAAAGAGGAGGTTCATCAGTGTCTTGATATCAAGCTTGTTTGTTGTGAATTATGGCCATTTTTTGCAATTAAATTTGGTTTGGTGGAAGCAATGAATGTGCAAGCCTGGTTTTATTAGTGCGACTAAATGTTGTGCAACTGAAACAAGGAAATTCTTGCATACTGTCACAATTTGGGGCCATATGGATCATAAACTCCTCTACGCATATTTCACTCGCAGACTTCAAATGGCATTATCTCATCACAGAGAGGAGAGCAAGGAATACACTTAACTTAAATTTAGAAATTGTTCTCGTTACTGAATGTCAGATAAAGGTGAAGCTTTTAAATAGGAGTCTCCCTGATTTACTACCTTTAATGTGCACAGGAAGGGATGTGCAAAGCACATCATTAGTGTGACAGGGTGAAAGGGGCAACATGTTTCTTCTGTTACAATGGAAAGAGGATGAATCTGGCACAGCTCTGATGTCAGAACCTCCATCACCTTTCTCACAGATGATGTAGATTTTAATTGTACTCTGGGCTGATTCTCATCGCACCAGCTCCTACGTGACATTGAGATAGATGAAGCCATTTGTTGGCATTATCAGAGCCAGCTGTGTGCTTGGCTGCAGCTACAGTAGGCATTATATCTCATGCATAATCCTCTCATTGAGAGAGGATCACAAGCATCTGAACCATATGGCAAATAATTTTATTATGATCAAAAAAAGGACTCTTGAAGCTAGTTAAACAGAAGAGTCCTTGAAATTCAATCAGAAGAGGTTTTTATTTTCATGTAGCATTATCATCTTAAATTAATTTTTAGCTCTGCCATCATCTGTGAAATACGGGAATTTTATTTTTCCCCAAAAGTAAGAAATTAATGTTGTAATTACAAGAAACAGTGAGCAGAATTGCATAGCATGATTTTTTTTTGATGTCTGAAGAGTGCCTTGTAGGTGTTAATGTCTTTTTTCACTAATTACACACTCGTATCGCTCAGAAGCCCAAATAGGGAGTAGGAAGTGCCTGAAATTAAAAAAGCTGGGGAAGGGGAGAGAATCGCGCACATTAAGCCATGGGAGTGCTGTGTTGATGTCTTAATGCCTCGCTTCCTGAGGGCTGTTACCATTCCTAGAGATGAAAATACACAGCCGTAGTAAGAGCTCATAAGCCATTGTTCTTTCCACTGAAAAAAAAAAGAAACCGTATTTTAATTAAGTCAATGCAAATGGATGATGAGGAAAAAGAGAGAGGCTTCAGCACTGCACAGAGTTACTGCTGGGCAGCCGGGAGGGAATATGGGCATCAGAAACAACAGCAGCCAATCTTTTTAGCCTAGGAATAAGTGATAGCGACGCTCAGCAGGATGAAGGTATTGCTCAGAGGCCTGGTCCTGTTTCCTTTTGAGTATACAAGGAAAAAGTCTTACTGATATCTCTGGCCATCCCCGGACATACCAGCCATCATGGCGAGAGGCAGGTACCAGCTCAGGACAGGGGTCCGTGGCTGCTGGAGGCTGCTTTGTTAACTGGGAGGCAGCGTCTGCTGTTCCAGAGCTACAGAGGCAGAGAGCGATAACAGGAATCGCACCGCATGTGAATAGGCTGCTTGCCTCCTGGAGGAGACGTGTGCTATTGAGAACTTGGCCCTGGGGACACAAGCAGTTCCCATGGGGCATCCGGTAATAATGCACATGGCCTATCAGCAACTTTCACGCTGCAAACTTATGGAACATAAATAAAGGCTCACCAGAGCCAAATGGCAACAGCTGCCTTATCTGGAGGATACCTTTTTTATTTGGTACTTTATTGACAAATAATAAAGCCTTTAATTGGGCTGTGGGAGGAATATAGCCATGTAATTTACAGGACCCTTAATTTCCTAGTGCTGCATGCCTGAAGCAGATTGGGGTTGTTATCGCAGTGAGTGAAGCAGAGGTCCTGGCTGAACCGCTGAAGTACCGTGAAATGTGCGTCGTTTATTCTCACATTTAAAAAATGTTTGTGTGTGTCTTGGGGAAAGAAGAGGAACAAGGGGAGGAACCCTTGTTTCTTCTGCAGTAACGTGGTGATTAAGAATTTGCGACTTCAGTTACTAAAATGAGAGTCAGCGAAAAGTCCCCAGCCCAGCTATCGCTCTGGAGGCTTCCCCTGCAAACCGCCCATCACTCTCAGCAGGATGCAAAGCAGAGCTGCGCTCGCTGAGTGGGCTAACAGGGAAGGATTGCCTTTTGCTGCAGCAGCTGCTGAACTGAGACTTTCTGGATCATGAATGTATGTAAATATGTCCAACTGTTTGCCCTTCACACATCTTTGGCAAGTTTGGAGTAAAAAATATTGCACTGCTCCATTAGTTTGCTTGTCTATTACCACAGCAGGTGCTGTTAAGAGCACTGAGACGTGTTCTAGGTGAGCCTTCCCGTCTAAAATAGGATAAAGAAATAAAGGCTAGAGGCGCCCCAGGTAGCATCTTGAAATGGATATAAAGCAAGCTTTGGCAGCAGGGCATACCACAGTGTGCACTGCAAAGACAGGGTGGGGGTAGCTCTTCAGTCCATTAAGCAAAGCAGAAAACGGTTGTGGTTTCTGTGCGTTTGTTCCTTTCTGAACTCTCTCTCCAGCAGAATAACAGCTATTTTGGAGAGTTTGTACAGGTTTGATTCCTGACTGTATCTGCTGAGTGGCTAAAACGGCTGCATTTGGATGCCAAGCTATACTTCATAGGGATTTCACTGGCAATGAAGGTTGTGTATAAATAATGGATGAAGAAGGGTGACAGGACCTGAACACTTGGGGCTTGACAGATTATCTTGTGATGTATTACAATTAGATATGCTTCAGTGTCACTTCATTTATTCAACTAGTAAGGGTGCGTAACTCTTAGATCCATTTGGAGGTGGATTTATTAAGAGCCTTAGTCATGTCCTCTTGAAGTTTGGAATTGATTTTTGAACATCCTTAGCAGCTTTCTAAATCACTTTGCTCTTAACATGAATGTGATTTTTTCCTCATCTTTTTTAAGTACCTGGGATTTTATTAGCACATATAATAGATCAGTATGTTTATTTTCTAAAATCTGTGCTTTGTTTACTTTGCTCAAGGCAGGTAGTTGCTAGATGAGAGACCACTTTGTCAATTAGCTGGTCAACAGATTAAATTGGCCTTTGGGAAGGATTTGTCTGGGTTGTTTGTACAAGAAGCTGGTAGATAAGCCCCAGCCACCTTACACTAAATGGTATTACCTGGAGTTGGGACATCTAACGAATAGGAAATAAGATGAGCAAAACTGTTGCATGCCTTTTTGCTTTGTAAGTAGTGGTAATGAAAAAGCCTGGCATGGAAGGATGCCGAGTAAAATGCTGCAGGAAACGTGAGGGCTCAGATCTGACTTTGTTGCAAATGGAGGTTCTCGGACTGTTGGGTTAAAGCAGAAAAGTGATTAGTGTTATGGTCACTGTAGCTTTCTAACCTATCTGGATGCTTTAACCCTGGTGTTCTTTCAGATGTGTTTCTCTCTGTCATAAATGTAGATGTAGAATAATTTGCCTCAAATACCGGTGGCTCAGGTGTGCCCAGCCTTTCCAGGCTGCCGTAGGCAGGACCTTTTTTCCTTGGAAGTTATCATTTACAAAACAAACTATATTTGTCTGCTTTGAGTATTTCTTGGCAAAGGGAGCGGGTGTAGGACAGCAGGTGGCCGCAGAACCCAGCAGAAGCTACAATCCTCCAGACAATCAATGTCCCCCCCGCCGCCTCCTGCCCCAGCACGTGCCAACCAACAGACATGTTACTCCATAGCAACCTCCTCGTTCTTCAGATAGGAAGTTAACATGGTTTGGGGATAAATTATGCTCATAGCAAAGCTGATCCGAGCCAAGAAGGTTTCAGAGCATTTGCTCATTCTTGTAAACGCTGATGATAATTGATGGACGAGCGGCTTGCAGGACCCTGACAGGCTGGTTGCCTGCCCTTTGCACTCTGCCAGTTCAAGCCTTACAAGTGTGAAATAGCCAATTACTGGAATACCTATTGAAAGTAATAGGCCAATGAGCAAATTGCTACTGTGGGACGCGGTGGCAGTGTAGGTGGAAGAACGCCAAGATAAAGTTCTGCTCTGAGCAGCTGCTCCCACCACAGCTTGGTAATGCTATTGGATGACCAAGTGATGAGAGAAAGGTATTTCCCCATTCGAACTGCAAGTGTCCTGCCTTGTATTGACTTAAAGTTTATGATGCATGATACCGTCTTGTTACCCAGGTCCTAATTTGCAGAAATAAATCCTCCTTTTAAAAGGTAGTTAAATAGGTAATAGGGATAGTCACGGCCATAGATTTTGTGCAAAAGCATTAAATACAATTTTTGCTTGGAATGAAAAGTCATATAGTGTGCAGAGTGTTAATACTTGCCAGCCATTTGCTATTGACAGAACAATTTATCTTGATAAAGGACAGTGAAAAATTCCAATCTATTCACTGACATCACATTATCAGCAGTAATATATGACTGCATCTAAATATAAGGTTCAGATCTGATACAGCTGAGGGGTTTCTGGTAATTTTCCTGTAAATATATTGTGTACTGGACAATGAAAAAATGTCACTTTTACCATGTAATTGGATGACCTATTTTTATGTGAGATTTAAAGTTTTACTGTGTTTAATGGGATAGACCATAATGTTTCCTTTTTTGGGTAACCTGTTTCTTTTTATAAGACTTTAGCAATAAAATGGATATTACCAGGTTTGACAGAGCAGAAATAGCAGACAAAGAAAGATAGAAGCTTAAATATTAGTGTGGTGAAAGAAAGATTCTGTGACCACAGAAACTTGTCACAGGGGAAAAAAAAAACCTATCTGAAAATATTGTCGTGAAAATGTCTGCTGTCAGTAGTTAGCTTAATGTATATAATGTGTCTTCTTTTTGCCAGGATAGGAATGCCTATCGGTAACTTTTAGGCATATGCTTCTTAGCTTTCTTAGCAAAAAGATACGATTCGTAATTTTAAATCATATTAAAAACATGGCTTATTTAATTCAAAATATATTAGAAAGAAAAGTGGTGAGTGGCAAGTAGCTTTGGAGGAAGAATTTCAGAAGTGGTTGGCAAATTATTTTATGCAGTCCATGATTCTGTAATCGGAAAGCAACCATTGTGTAAAGGCCAGAAGTGTAAATGAAGCCAGTGCCAGTGCTCTGTATAATCCATTTTTTCAGTTGCCAGTCACTTGTTTGGTGCTGAAAAGAGAAATGACAAATGACATCTTGCTGTTTGCTTTGAATCTGCTATTAACAATTACCAAGTCCATTTTAGGCGGAAAGAATAGAAGATTGATTCATTTGATATTAAACACGGATCAGCCTCAAACATAAGATTGTGATTTCAGTTAGGGCAAAGCATAAAAAAAAATATGGGCTAAAGACACAGGCATTTTGATCATGATTGCTTTATTACCTTTAAATACATGGCATTTTTTTACTCTGTACTTAAAACTCTGAGGGGAAAACTTATTATCCGTTTGTATTTTTCACGCTGTGTTTTCTCCTGAGCATATCTGATTACGAAAGCCCTTTGTGTGGCACTCTGCACGAGGAAAAGAGCCTCTCTGCTTATCTCCTGAAGAGATAGTAGATATAACTCACCTTGTGAAGATTTCCACCAGAGGCATCTCTACCGTCCTGAGGCTTGAAAAAAATTATTAGGCACGTGCTAGGCAGAGAAATAAACTTTCTAATGACTGGAGGACTGAAAAAGCTTGCTAAGGAAGACCAAATCTGAAGAGTTTGTTTCCAGTTTAAGGAATAAGATGGGTGCAGAGGTTTCTATTAAGTTTTCATTTGTGGATTCCTCTGTGTAGCTAATACTTTCTATACTTTAGCAGACTTGTGACAGTTAGCCCCACCATGGTTCCTGGGAAAGAGGGAAAATGTTATAATTTTCTCCTTTCTCTCTTTCTTCAACACTAGAGGGTTCTAATATTTTGCGTTCCAAATACTTGGCTACCCTGGGAGGAGAAACAGTCTGGTATTATACCCCAAATCATTTGTCCTTCCCCAGTAACCGTGCCTGCTGAACGCTGTTTTATTGAGCAAGGCCGATAGCCCCAGATTAGAGCAATTCTTCTGCCATTCCTTGGTTTGTTAACTCCTCTCTGTTGCTTCTCTGAGAAGTAATGAGGAGTGGGGAGGTATCATGCTTGCCTGGCTGCAGATCCAGTGGTGAATAGAGGCTGACATTGGGAAGGTTGTCTGCCCAGCCATGAGAGTAGGGCTTGCTGTCACTGAGGGCATCTGTTCCTCAGGAACTGATGGCCTGGCTCTCAGCAAGAAGAGCTTCCTATTCTCCTCTGGCAAACGTGTGGTGGGCGTGCTCTGGGGATTTTAGGGCCTTTGCTGTATACCCTCCTGCTTCTCCACTTGTTAAAACCGTGTGGCGGTTCGGTGTCAACGGCATGACATTCAAGGAAGGAAAAAAAGGCTGATCCGTGTTAGTAGTCCTGTTTGGTGTTAAGGGCAGAGAAAGAGGATCTCAAGAATTGTTCCAGCTGCTTGAGATCTTTACGTTGAGGACCATATAATTAGTTTTCATTTTTTCAGCTTCTTGACACAGGCAAGAAAAATGGGCTGTGTACCCCTCAAATGAATGTCCAGGTATGACAAAGCAGAGGCAGTTACTTTTTCCTGGTAAAACTCTGTGTCACCTTCAATGAAAAGACTTTTATGTCTGTCAGGGAGCGAGTTCTGCTATAAATCTATTTGAGCAAATCGTGAACAACAGACAAAATGCTGCAACCAATCCTGCAGGAAAAAAAGGGAAGAATCCCTGTGGGCATTTTTGACCTGAGGAGGATGATGGACACTGAAACTATTAGACACGGATAAATGTGGAATATCCTGAGTTGTGCGTTCATGTGCCTTTAAAGACTTAATCCTGAAGTAGTACTGGTAGTCCTGTGCTGGTTTTCCCTGCCGTATTATAGTATTTCTCTCTTTCATTTCCTGGGTTTTTATACGTTTCATCCAACTTTGACTTGACTTGTGTCAGACAATTTTACTCAAAAGATGAAAATATCACAAAAGGTGGAAGCAGGTATGTCATCGTTGTGTCCTTATTTCCTCATCTTTTACCAGAACTGTCCATTTCATTTTGTAATCTGTGAAACTCCGGCATTGCAGTGGAGTTTAGGCAGTGGGAGAACTTCCCAGCAGGTCTTGTTGGCACAACACTGGAATTGCAAAGTAGTTAATCAGACTTCTCATCTTCAACTCAGGAATTGACCGCACAAATGTCCTGCTTACTTTGTAGGTTATCCATTGTGAGTACACGTATCTCATACGTGTTGCTCCTGGACTGTCAGCTTCTCCCCTGCCTTCTGTTAGCGTAGCACCACAGTGGCACGTTAATGAGAAGCAGCCACTTACATGTGAAGAAGGAGTATGCTGATGGTTTACTAACAACCATACTTCAAGCTGCAGTAAAACGGTCAGCTTATGCCACTGATACCTAGTGCGTCACGTTTTACAGGAACACAGCATGGGACAGCTTTTCTTTCTGCTGCTGGAAGGTGCTTCTTTGCAAGGAAGCCTGGGCAGGGCAATACGGTGTCTCCCAGGGCCAGGCTCGCTCGGAGGCTGCGGGTATGGTGGTGGCTGTGGGGGAAGCTCCCCGCTGCAAGGCCGACGCTGACTCCCAGTCTTGCTGGAAGGTGCTCCTTCGGCACAGTATGTTTTTGAAGAATGAGTCTGTCTCTTGTGGTTTGCCCCTTGCAGGCGCTGTAGAGCCCATTATCAGGCCAGCATCTCTTGATTTCAACCATCCAACTGTAAGGCTCTAGTATAGCCTGGTGGCCAAAGGCAGTTCAGCAAGGAAACGGAGAGAGTAAAAGTGTGAGTGCAAGATGCTTTACTTAGGTTGTGCCAGAGACGAAGCAGTCACTCGGGCATGTGGCTGCCTCCACTGCTGAGGAGGGAACTGTGCCACCATACTCTCTTGGATCTATTCTCTTTGCAGCCTGGAAAGATTTTGTGACTTTGGGAGAAAATAACTTGCTTTCCATCGGGGAAGCAGATTTAAAATGGGATGCTTACAACACTGATTTGGATTGCTCTTCTCTTCCAGTCATTCACCTAATAAGCTTGCTAATAAAAGATGTTGCTCATGATTTTTGGCATTGGGGCAATATTCTGTTCAAACCTACTTGAGCTGTCTGGTAGGCTGGTAAAAAAAAAACAAAAAACAAACCCCAACGTTTTCAATCAGTTTATAGTAATTAATGATAGTGTGCTGAAATAAATTATTATTTCTCATTTCCCCTTTTAGCAGTGGATTTCTTGTTCTGAGATAATTTTCAGCTACTATGTATTGGTTGATGGGATCAATTGAATAGAAACAGGAGGAATAATATGGGATGATCAGCTACTACTAAACTGCTGCCCACCTTAATTTTTTTTTAAGCTACCAAAAGCTTAAGAAGAACCATGAAATATAAATTGGGGGAAAAAAAGGTAACCTGAAAAAACTGTTAATGCTTCTGCATTTTACAGTCTCATTCCAGACATGATGTAATGAAGTAGTTAGGTACATGAGTAACGAGTTAGTGGAGGTACCTGAATGGAGGACATGAGGTTTTAGTCCTAGCCAAACAAAAAGCTACTTTGAATTTCTTGATTGATTTAAATCTGTGTAGATTGAGTTACAAAATAAAAGCTATATTTACATCTTGCTTTCACCCTGATGGCTTGCATACTGCCTTCCAGTCAGCGTAGGTGGACTGATCACTCTCAAACTACTGCACTGTAGCTGTTCTAGGGGTCTTGGTTTTAATATATTGGGAGGAGAAAGGAAGCTCATCTCCTCCATTCAAAAACCAGAGGCAAGTTTTCAGTGTTTGAAATAGAAAGATATTTATTAAAAAGAAGTGGATGTTGCTATGACGTGAATGGGCACCAATCCTTCACTAATGGTGACAAATGTGGATTTTTGCGCTCAGGCATAGCAAGCATGCCCAGTTAGCTGCTCTCCCTCACCATCACTTCATTTGCAACACTCATTTTCAACTTCTGTGTCAGAAGGGTCTCATGCACTTCTGTTCGTTTGGCCCTTTCTCTCAGTCACAATTAACTTGACCATAGCTGCATTTATTCTCATTCTGCATTTTGCCACTATTTTTCATTTCACTTAGTTCCCTTGCATATTTGTGGGTTTGGGTTTTTTTTTTCCTTCGTGGTGGTTTGGGACTTTCCCCAGTGTAGTACTGTCTACTTATGACATTAACAGGGAGTTTATTCCTTTTCCCAATACAAATAAAGATGTCACTTAAAAAAAAGTGGATAAAATCCCACGATACCTACTCACACTTCTTCTATTGTGTGCTTTGTTTTGTTTTCATGTCTTTTTGCCTTCATCCAGTTTTTTCATTGCATGGTGTTCAGGCCAATTTCAAAATGTTTTCCAGAGTTTTTTCACACCGGTGTCAGAAGTGAAGGCGCACAAACAGGCCAGGCAGATGATTTCCTCTTCTTCCTTCCAGCCTTTATGTCGGCACCTCCTCAAATCCTGTGATGAGGCTCCTCTAGATAAGCAAGAATGAAAAAACAATTAGGCTTTATGCTGTATATAGAATTAGAGCAGGTGTTCATCAGCTGTGCCATGGCTGACAGACTGCTGTATCTTTGAATAGAAAGTCTGTCTCCACTTACAAATATTTGTTAATTTTTAATTAAATTAATTGCAAACAGTCATTTGATACAGGATGATATAATTTCATATTTGTTTGTGTATGCATTCAGATATGTATCACCCCTTACGTCAGTACTTGGCAACTGCCATATTTTAAGGAGAGAATTGCTCTTCTATGAGATTTTTTCAAAGAAAAATGAAACCTGAAAGAAATGCTTTCTTTCGCGTGTGATGAAATACTGTCCCAGTTAGGTAAAGCAGTATTTTCATAAAAAGACTATCTAAATGTGGCAATTAACTCAGGAACTCTTTGCACACAAAAAAGTTTAAATTTGTGAAGCGTTTCTGGATGAAATAAAGCTGAAGTCTGCATTCAGTAGCCTGAACCTAAAAGTGGCCTTTTGGAAAAGATAATGCCAACAGCGGCTGACTGTGCCGTTAATGGGGTTGGTTTGACTGCCTTTAGGACAGAAGTGACCTTTTCGGAAACTTTCAAGCAAGTATGTGAGTGCCTCCTCTAACTCCAGCAGTGTGTGCATGTATGTTTTAGTACCTTTACCTTTAAAACTTGCTGGAAACTAGCAATCTTGCACATCTTGCCTAAGCAAAAGAAGACGGTTCAAGAGCTAATATACATATCAGAGGTTTGGTTCCTTCTGCAATCAAAGGGGGAAGAGAGGCTTGCAGTAAGAGTTGCACAAAGAAGAGAATTAATCTGTTGAGTGGTTAACCAGGCCTTTTCTTTTAACAGAGCCCTTTATTTGGAAGAGCTGGGCATGATAGATCATTGAAGTACAACAGAAGGTACTGAGTAATAAAGAATTAAAAAAGATTAAAGAAATCCAATAATTCAGTGGTTTGCACATCAGTTACAAAATAGGGGCAGTAAATGTTGAATGGATGAGTGACATTAAAAGCCCTCTTTATGGTCCAAAGTTAATTTGAATTACATTAATTTACAGTTGACAAATTATGTCTTTTTAGCATTGGTAATCCAACCATTTATTAAACTGTAAAAGCAAAGGTAATTAAGTATTACTGCCCAGCAATGCTACTATGGTTAGCATTGGTTAGTTACGGCGGGGACGGGTGTGGAATAACTTGCCTTACAACGTTAGGGAGAATACAAATGTTTGCTCTTGTAGAGAGGAAGCCAGGAGAGGCAAGGTGCTGCCCCGCGGCCCTTGCCAGCTGCAGCATCTCTTTCCTTTTCTTTTACCCACTGAATCCTTTTGCAGTGGAGTGAGAGAGGGGTGCAGGGGGCACAGGGGAATGGAGGGCAGGGGGGTACTCTGTCTTCTGTCTGCTGCTGAATGGAGTGTAACAAAACTGCCAGCACCATTGACTGCCTCCTCCTCCCCTTCAACTCTCTGCTGCCAAAGGGCGAGGGAAGCAGGGAGCCCTCTCTGGTCATCCTGCCTTGGGTCTTCATTCGTCTGTCACTCAAAGGAGGTCAGAAATAAACCCAGAGGGATGCTCGCTCTCCTTCCCCTCACTACTGCCTCAAATTATGTTGGCCTCTGACATGCAACATCCCTGGCCGTGGAGGCATGGTCTTGCCCAGGCATTCCACGCTACTTTTCTTACACAAGCAATGATGTGACCTCCCGCCCTCACTACCTTTCAGGAGTGTGTCGCCCTGGCTTCCTGCAAATTTGGTCTCCCGTGTGAAAATGAAGTATTTGGGGCACAGGCGCAGAGTGAAACCTGCTGGGGCTGGAGGAAGGGGGAGGTGAAGGGAAGGACTTGTGGACACACATGAGTCTGTTGAAGAAGCCGCTGTGCCAGGATGCTGCTGGCCACGTGGCGAGCGTGCATTGTCTGAGCTGGCAACATTACTAATGTGTCTTCGCACCGAAATACCCGGGTTTAGCACCATATTACTTGATACAGCAGTGAACTGAGCCACAAAGCTCACATTTTTCCTGAAAGATTCTCAAAAGTGTAGTATTTTTGTGATGAGTAGTAAGCATCTTTCCAGGTACCAGCTTTCCGGAGGAGTTTCAGGTCAGGGCTTGGCCAAACGCACAGGCAGTCCCATGCCTGAGGGTCCCCCTGCACCCCCCGCACGCTGCAGCCTCTCCTCTAACTGCTATGGCTGGGGGAACAAAGGTTTGTTTTGCTATCAACAAGCGTACCAGCAGGAACGACCATCCTTCTCCTTGTTTACGAGGACTCTTGTTCACTGAGCTGCTTTGTTTGACCCCAAGCGTGACTCCTAAATAGAAATAAAAATTCTGCTGTCAACCTGGGTAGTAAAGAAAGTTTTGTAACCGGTATTTATGTCTTCTCCTAACAATTACCCATGGGCTTCATGTGCAGTTTAAAGTGTCAGGGATCAGTATTGTAATTTCCATCCCTTTTATGCTAGCGCAGAAGTCCCTGTCTCTCATTAAAATTCTCTGCTTGTCTGCTGCATATTTCTTATACCTCCACCTGTTATGTCACCCAGACTTCTGATAGAAACTTATTTGGATAATGTCTGCAAGCAAAGAATTTTCCCTGAAAAGGCTGAAGATGGAGACGCTCTGTCAGGACCTGACAGGTGTAAATTTCTTAATGTATGAGGAGTATATGAAAATACAAATCATCACTGAGAACCAGCCTGAAGCAGACTGAAAAGCTGTCATAAGCAATTTTCAAAAAGTATGAGTTATTTGGTTCTCTTCCAGAAGGAACAACTCCACAGGCATAAATTCGTGAATGGTACTTGACAATCTTAACAAGTCCTCCTCTCCCAGTGCTGAGCGTGTGACAGAGATGCGATAGGGACTGCGTGCTCTCCTCTCTTCTCCAGCTGTGGAGGAGCTGACGTGATAATCGGAGGATGAATCCTCCTTTCCCGAACTTGAGGCATTCCTCCACTGAAGCAAATTTCGAGGAACTGATGAATCTGACAGAGTTAGGCCGTGTTGGAGCTGATGATTTGCCAAAAGATGTTTTATAGATCCTCTTTGTTTCCATTTACTGAGAGCAATGGTAGGAAAGAAAATAGCAGGTGCCTTGTGACAGGCACCTTGGCTATTTTGTATGCTCCTCGGTTTTCTACATTTTTACTTTGGGCATGTGGGAAGATCATTGCTAACTGGATGGGCCTATTCACTGGTGTATGGAAATGGACTTTAAGAAGGGTTGTGCATGATTGGCAAATCAGTTCTAATTGAATAAATGTCAAGGTCAAAACAAACAAGTGATGAAGATGAGAAAGCCCTGGAGTGGTATCTGCTTCAAATCATATTAAAGGCTGTTCAGTAGCAAAGTGCTTCAGGGGGACTATGCGAAATTAAAGAGCAATGAAGTTGCTGCGCAGTTTTAAACCAGAAATATGTTTCCTCAACTGAAATTGAAAGCTTGGTGCTTAGGCAAAATTCATTTCTCTCTTGCATGCGAGTGGACTGGAGCAGCTGGGGTGGCAGGTTTCGGACAGGTAGGAGGGCAGGTGGCACTGCCCTGCGTAGCACTCTGCGCTGGGGGACAGTGGAGTGCCACAGCGGCCTTGCGCCCCTCGCTCTGATCGCAGTGAACTGGATTGATGAACATGATGAACATCCTATCATGGTGGTTGTGGACGTATATCTGATAACAAAAGCTTGTTACAACATTATACGTAACTGCAGTCCTGAATCCTAGAAGAATCCTATGTAAGGATTTAGATTTTTTTTTTTTAAGTCATCATGAAACTTGCGTGTGAATAGGCTGCAGGAGACATCCAAAGTTTTTTCTGATTCTCTTACCTCCTCATTAATTTTCACTGATGACTGAGGCTCTCTTGTAAACTAGAAATGTAGGTGTATATAAAAATGTACGATGCAGAGCCCAACAAACTCCTTTTGTCAATGTGACTTGCTTTAAATTAGGTGTGATGTGCCACAGTATGTCAATAAGTGCAGACTGTGTGTTTTTCAATGTCAAGTCTAAATATTATAAAATATCGATACAGCAGCTGCCTTAAATCATTGCAGAGAGGGGACAAGAGTACACACTGATTTGTTTCAGGTAGAATATAAATTGTCAGTTTAAAGAAGTATTGGAATGTTGTTTACTGAGTTACCATTGTTTTTTTAAACAACTAATCATTGTGATCTGATTTCAAAGTCATTTAGGTGCTTGGAGATATGTTTAAAGTTCAGGAGGAACTGGTCAGGTACTTCAGAAACCTAGAGCATGTTTCTAAACCTTTAAGTGCCTAAACTTGTTGCAAAGATTAGCTTTCCGGTATCCAGAGGGAGATTCTTTTTTTCATGCCTCTATTCTCCAGGTTTTGTTTTGGATTCTGGAGGAGGTCATCTACTTGAAGTCACAATACCAAGATCAAATTATTTAAGCGTGAAGAATATCAGCCAAGTAGTGTCTCATTAGTGGTTGATGTTAACAGCACACCATGCTGCTATCTTTGGGGCTTTTCCAACCAAAGTAGAAGAGCTAGTTTATATAATTTTCTTGCAGTGGTGGCAAGTATGTTAAAAGACACATCTGCTTCACATGAATTAAATTGATCATAAATCTGGTTTCTTGAGGTAGTGAGATTTTGACTTCATTGTTTGTAATTTATTTTTCTGAAGCCAGTTAATCATTTGGGTACCTGTGTCCATATGAGAAAATGAGATGAGTTTTCAGGCATCGAATGATCTGGCTTTAGGATTCTGTTTGACATTATTTTTATTTTTAGATAAAATGTTGAAAATGAAATGTCATCACTCAGTTTCTGTATTGCTGTCAAGGCCAGATGAGGTGCCACAGAAGTAGAACGTATCAGTTGTTATGGAAGTATTGAATGCTTTTAAATGATTACTGAGAAATGCAAACACCTACACAACTGTGTAGTCATCCAGAATGTAAGAAATAAAACAGGTGTTTTATTTCTATTATTATTCGGTGATCTATTTTAAGGTATTTTTGCTGTGTGCACTCCCGTGTCGTGGTGCACTGACTGCAAACTCCCCCGGGGTGCCTTCGGAACCACCTGCGCAGCTCCTTACCCGCTTGTGAAGGACCAGTAGGATTCGTTATTCTTGTGCAGCATTTGCCATTGCACGTTGTAATGAGCTTAGTTTCAGAAAACGTACTTGATGACAGGTATAAACTTGATTTTGAAAATCTTCATGTCAGCACTCGTGTGTGGCACCGTAGCATGGTGAGGGAAAGCTGCTCACGCGAGTAATGATTTGTGAGATTGGTCTCCCCTCTCTCCTAGTGATATTTGACCTTCGTTAGCCAGAGTCTACTTGTTGCAAGTGTGCTGTGGAGAAAAGATTGCCAAGTCTTAGTAGTTCAGCTATTATTATTATTCAAAGTAGTTTATATTTTCCAAGCTAGCTGTATGCTATTGCACCTATCTTGTTCCCGTTTTCCGCTATTTTCGTGCCTAATTCGGTCACAAAGGAAAGCTCTGTTTGTTTATCAAATGTGTGAAAATGACTGCTGATCCTACTGTATCTTTTGAAGGTAATTTCTACCACTGTAACAAGCCAGAATCAAAATGACTAATCAGTTATAAGCCAGTCCTCATTAACTTGCACTAAATTATTTTCATTTGGCAGATAAAATAGCCACTTTTCCACCCTTAATTAGAATTTGGTCTAATAGGATTGACAAGTCAAGCTGGGGGGAAAATGCCCTTCTTAATTGCTTTTAGAACGGAGTAATTTTTTTAACAGCAGATTGAATTTCCTATTTGTGTTATAGGAAAAAACTGCCTGGTGAGCAAATGTATTCTTTTTGTTTTTAAAGCTTGCTGGGATTGCCCATAGCAAAATAAGCTTAACTAGTGTTATCTTTAAATAAGTGTGTTTGTACAGCATTGCACTGCACTGAGACTGTAATCATGATTTTAAAATGGAAGGGTTTGAGGGAAGTAGCCTTTCACTTCATTCACTTTTCAGTGTCATCATCAAATGAGATCACTTTAAGCGACTTTTAGTGAAGCGAAAAAGGGATATTCCTTAGCACCCGTTTTCCCAACATAACAGTTTAATTTTTTTTCCACTTACGGCTTCAGGAACACACTGAATCTCTCTTTTGAAAGCTGTTCTCTATACATTTTTTCTCTGCTAACTTGGCCAAGCATAATCAAAGTACTATTTTCTTTCATGTCCTTGAGAATCTTACTCCTAAAAACTTTGCCAAGCGGGGATAGTTGGTGTGTATCCAGCCAGCTCCAGTAACATCCTGCGTGCTTCCTTTGGCCCATGAATGGCTGGACCCAGAAGTGCTCGTCAAGACAGAAGCAGCATACTCTCTGCTGCGTGAACCCAAAGGGCAAATGTCACAGAGTCTGTAAATATTTGGAAGGGTTTTCCGTCGGGATACCCTGATGAGCAGCTTGCCACGGTTCTGTTTAATTGTAGCTAAAAATACTGGAGCTGATTCCCCGCTTTCTGGGACACTGACTGTGAGGTGCCTGCACTGATTGCAGTTAAATCTAGTAGTTAGGTCAATTCATTATGTTAAGTTTTGTTTCAATGCTTTACTCTCCTAGACAATTTTTGTAGAGTAAATCAATAAAGCAATGACCGTTTCCCTGGAGATCCCACAAATAAGAAATATGCTTATACCAAGGCTTCACAGTTTTTGGTCTTTTCCAATTTTTTTTATTAACCACAGTTTGAGTCCTTTCTTTTGGCAAACAGTGTATAAAGACAGTCCGAAAAACAAAACAAATGCCCTCCCCTCCCAATACTGGTCTTTTCAACTCTTTATAGGGACTTGCTTACACCTTGAAGTCTTTCAGATATTTTTTCATTATTTGAGGATTCATATAAAATAAGAAATCCTTAAGAAGAGTTGAAATCTTTAAGAAATAGTTGGCTGAAATGCTTATGGTAAGGTGGAGAACCGCTCTTTTGTGCCTAGCACAAGTTCAGTGAAGTCAGTGATAGCTCGTGTTTCTCTCAGTTACTCATCCCTATACATCAATCCTAAAGTAGCCAAAGCTCTTTTGATTCTCATTCAGGAGAACGTACCCAGTCCCCACGTCCACTCTGTCCTTGGCCTCTTTGCTGACACTGCCAACAAGGTTACTGAATGAAGTGGTGTGATTTTAATGCTGCAAACACCTGCCCAGTAGGAACTGGACTGAAACTACCAGCTTGTTTCAGATAGACCATTGAACAGCTGTCTCATCATAATAACGTTCAGTCACTACCAACTGGGGTTGCATTCAAACCCGTGACCTGCAGGTGAAGGGCTTTGTAGCCATTACCTGTGCCTTGAACCATCTAGCCGTTTAAATGTCTCCAGAAGGGACACATTTTGAAAATCTGGTTGGGGAGAGAGAAGGGGAGAGGATTTTGCCAAAAAACTTGTTGCCTTTTTTTCCAATTAAAAATTCCATGCATTCGATACCAGTGTTGTATTTGCATGAGAAATTTGAGAAAAGCCAGGTGGTATCAGTTACATCTGTGGGCCAGGCAGGTCCTCACAGTTATGTAGCGGTGGTGCTCAGAGGTGATGTGATATTATGCCATTAAATGCATCCTTTTCAGCTCGGTCTTCACGTATTTGAATGTCTCTCCCTTTAAAAAGAAGAGTGTATTGACATAGTGTCTTTGTTTCATATAGATCCTGAATCTGCAGTTTTGTAGCAGCTTTCCAGTCCCTATTGTGCATTTAACTTAGATTTGACAGAAACCACAGAATGGTTTTGTAATGGATATTATCTGTGCTCCTGGTCCCTGAAATGCCTTTTTGGATGGGCTAATATCAGCAAAATTTTAGTGGGTAGTCAGGGAATTATATAGAAAACATGTAATTGGACTTCATGAGAAATTGTTGACTAATACCCTTCTGATGGTACCTTGGTATCATCTATGGCTGAGTAATCTGTGTAAAGTGATTTGCATCACAGCCGAGTTAGCGTCAAGGGTATACTTTGGACAGAAGGCACACTTTAGAAATTAGGTTCTCCATTTTTTTTTTTCCATGTGAAAATACACTACATATGCTCCCTGTTTTTCTCAGGGACTATCACACAGCCCTAAAACATTTACAGCTTTGCTTATGCTAGAAGGAGGGGATGAGAGGAGAGGAAATATGACAGTGGGGGCTGGTGGCAGCGTGAAGCTGCAGCTCTCCATGTGCTTTCACTGCCTTGTTTATTGCTTCGTGCAGCACAGCCTAGATGAGCCTCATCAAGAGCCAACTCTAATTGAAGCTGTCCTATAAAAGTGCTGTTATGAGCAGATGTGGCTGTACCAGGAATATTTTTTTTTTTAATGAAGTTAAAAATATTTTAAGACGTAAAATATTTCTGGCCAGAAACAAGATACTTGGCACAGACCGAGCATTTAAGCTTCATCACAGAAACTTATCTCAATTTTCTCACACCATTCCTAGTCCTCAGTTTCTCCTGGGGATCTGATCATTACTTGCCCCTGGTTAATGCTGTGTGCTTTAAAAGGTTTTATTTGGTGTGCTTTTCCATCTTGACATAAAACACACCTTTTGGGATAGATTTTTATTGGAGACTGGAGGAAAAAAGTCTTTCATTTGGTAAAGATATCAGGGAATATTTGGGCACATTTTTAACTTGTATTTTCACAATGGGGCCTTCTTCCAGCTTTCCCAGGTGTACTTTTCCGCTTCCAGCTGTGATAACTTGATGCCTGTTGAAAATACAGTTACATTTCATAACCCTTTTCCCACCCACATATCACAACTCAAATGATGGCAGCTGAGATGCCGCTCATCTCCACTCGGGATGGGGACAAAGTACGGCAGAATTCATCGTGGCCTGTGCAGGGTGAAAAGAGGTGGTAACTGTGTATGGTGAAGAGCAGTTACCAACCTGGGCAGCAACGCTCAAGCACGTGAGCCTCCCTGGCTGCAGCTTTGTGGTACCTCGCTGCAACCAGCCAGAGCTTCTCGGGCTGTCCTTCAGGAATTCCCTCTCCTGTCATTATCTTCCTGGAAAACTGACCAGTGAATTAAAATGTGCGCAAGTCGGTTTAAGTGAAATAACTTGTTATTGTCCATAATTTTGGATTCACATATAATTCATTTTTTGATTGAAGCAGCTTTCTTTGGGAGTCAGAAGCTCAAAAGAGAGGTGTTTTCTAGAATGATCAGAAAAGTTGAGCAAATGTGCTGGCACTTGGAGAAGGTGGGTAGCTGAGTTTTATTTTAGGCTATTCAGGCTATGTCCTGCTAGTGGAAAAAGAACTTACAAAAAAACCAAGAGTCATGACTTGAAGGTGAAGAAGGACTATAATTGAAAGAAAAGCTTAAGCAGGTATTCCAGAGGTGTAACTCTTTTCTGTGCTTTGCTTTTTGTTTGATCTAAGGCCTTGCAACATCCCTGCTGTGTTGTTTTGATGTGGAGTTGTGGTTCTGTGCTCCTTAGGGAGCATCGCTTGTGAATTCCTCCCTGGCAAGGAGGACGCTGCGGTGCAGGGGCATGTGTGCTGCTCTGGGGAAAGGGGGAGCGAGCGTAACCATGCTTTGGGCTGTGAAGCTGCTTGTGAATGAAGAAACCATTCTGTACCAAACTCTAATTTATTACAATTGAAAAAAAAAAGACATAAAGGAGAAGTTCACTGTATCCCTGCAACAGAAGTGACGTGTTGGCAAGAAGTTATTTAACCTTTAGCTGTGCAAGGTGATGGCTGATTTGTGAGCATGGTTCATCCTAGGCTTTCAGTTGTGTGTCCTGATGCAGAACTTGCGTTCCCCATGGATTCGGCACTGTCAGACCTATTACTTTATCTCATGGGGATCAACATTACCTTGGGCAAAAGTGTCATGCCCCGCCACGGGCAGGGTGCTCTCCTGGAGGGCTGGTAGCTGGCGGCAGTGCCGTACCCTGGTTGGTGTTGGAGCAGCTGGCTGGAGGCGCGGGCCAGGGAGGCGTCGAGGAGATGCTGAGTAGGGCTGGGGCGGATAAGGTGGGAAGCAAGGAGCTATTTTGTAGCTGAATTCTGAGCAAAGACTTCTTTGTCATAAGCGCTGTCAAACAGCCTCGTTGCTACGGCAACGCCAGCTAGATAACCCATTTGGGAAAATGCTTGTAGGACCTAACACTCTATCATCTGTCATTCAATAATTTCATGTTCATAATAACTAGGAAATCAATGGCCATCCTCCGAGACAGTTTGCTGAAAGGGTAAGCGCGCCACTGCCAGCGCGCAACCCAGGCTCGGCTCGGCTCGCTGGGAGGCTCACGCTGGCCACGGAGCGTGGGGCACTGCTCGCTTGCCTGGACCCACTCAAAGACTAAAGACAGGTTGAGGTTCATGATCTAATTAAACTGTGCTGTTGACACCCATAAGAGAGAGAAGCAAATGGCATATGAAGCGGTTGTTATAGTGTGAGGAAACAAAGGTTTAGGTAGAATTAGCATTTCGTATTTTAAAATACCGAGGGAAACTATGTGCTCAAGTTATCACATGGCCAGCATGAACAAATTCAGTAACTTAAAGGCATTTTTTTCTTATCTTGGCTTTCTAATTAAACCGCTTATCATCATAAAGGCTGTGTTACCTGCATGTTATGTATTGAATATAAAGCAATCACGGAACAGTAATTAAAATTCTTAAACATGCACCCGTTGACTTTACATACAATTAGTTTACTGCAGTGTGTCATTTATTAATAGCGCAAGTTTTCAGAACTGAGCCCCTGGTTGGCTATGCAAGGAAAGATGTATTTAGTAATTATTTTGGCAATGTTTATCTGTTTTGAAAAAATGCGCTAATATATATCTCTAGAAAGTAATACTGTAAATAAAAAACATGTTAAATTGAGGCTTGGGGAGAGAGGAGGAGTCCTTGCTGATTGGGGTATTACAGACATGAAGAAAAGGTAACTCTTGTCACTCTATTAACAGTATTTGAAAGATGCTCATTCTCATAATTCACAACAGGAGTTTCTTTTTCCTTTTAAAAATTCTTTTGGAGCACAAAGATAAGATGGCTCTTTTCCAGCTGACTGTTTCAGCACGTTTTAGGTCCAATTAGCAGACAGTGCAGGGCAGACACATGCAGGGCCACGGGCTGAAGCTTTGGAAACAGACTTCTTGTTTGTACTGGGGAATGTGGTGAATCCTCAGGTCAGTTTTTACGGTCTTCTGCAAAGGGGACATGCCTTTTGAAGGGAAATTCATGGTTCACTCTGCAAATGTAGTAGTCAGTAGTCATGTGAAGTGATACCTTAGGCATCAGCAAGGGAAATGAGAAGGCATCGTGGTCCTTCTTGTTTTGTACCCAGAGGTCAAACTGAGAGCTTCCAGGGTGGTGACTTCCAGCTCTTCGTTATTTGATGCCCTGCTGTGGTTTCTTGAGGTAAGCAGCAGCTTTTGAAAACCTGATTACAGCACATCCAGTTACAGGCTCAGTGTGTGCTTTCTGCGTAAAATGTTTTCAGTTGTTCAAATCAGCAGAAATACTTGCAGATCGCAATTCCTGGCTCTGAGTTGTGTTAGTTAAGTCTCAGAAGCAGGATGTATTTCATTCATCCACTTGCAGTTTAAGTTTAGAATGGCTTGAATGCCTGTATTATGTCAGATTTGGAAAAATAATTTCCTGGAATAGATCTGTTGGAAAGTGGGAGAAGAAACCTGTTCTTTTGATGTTCTCCAGCATACTGGGTTCAGAGAAGAAGACAGAGGTTCAGGAGGGTGCCAGAGTTGAAGATGTCACAGCCCAGCGGTGGAGAAACCCAGAACTCAGTTCAGGCAGAGGAGGAGTCGAGATTTCATTGTGAGAGACCTGATGAAGAACGACTCCCTGAAGGCAATAGATTTAAGGAGGTGTATGAATGAGATCCCAGAAGAAGTTTGGCGTAGAATAAATAGAACAGCTATCCCCAAATTACGGAGCTTCATAAATAGCAGTAGAGAGGTGCAAGTGGAAGAATGTTAAGAAAGGGCTGTGGGAGCAGGGGCAATGATAGGAGAGAGTAACAGATGAGCTTTTAATGTCTGAGTCTCTGGTGGTGAAGATGTGCACCTTGAATGGGAAGGGATTAAAAACACGTTATCTCAGCAAAACTACTCAAAATGGAAATATTAAATCAACAGTAGGCAGGACTGACAATAGTCAAGCTGTGATGTGACTCAACCTTTCAGGGGGATTTTTTGATTCCATATGGAAAAACAATCTGGACGATTTGGAGAAGGCACCAAAGGGGTTAGCAATAGACCCACCATTGAAGAGAACTGAGAAACTGTCCTCAAGAAAAGTAACAAGCTAAGAAGGAATAAGAGCAGATGGCTGGAGAGGAAACAAGTATGTGCTTGACGTGGCACAAGTAACTTTTCACACCACGTCCACGTAGCAATCCTTGTAGCTGTCAGTTTTGTATAGGAGGTAATCTTATCACCTGGGTGACAAAATGACAAAGCCTTATTTTTTCGTGTGCACGGCCGCTAGGTACCTCCTGTGTGCGCACCGCAGGGGCGATGCTCCCACGGCCTCTCTGGTTACCTCCCTTCACGCCGGGGCATTTGGCAAGGGAAAAGCTGTCTTGCGTGGGTGAATGAGCACGTTCTGCTGTGTTATTAGTTGGCAACTTTTATTCAGATTATTAAAGAAATGCAGGGAAGCAGTACGAAAGTTCATTTATTCGCCTTTATGAATGGAACTGGCAGCTTCCATGACTTCCTGTGGGGATTCTCATATTCACTTTGTGTGGACTTGAAGGAAGGAGTTGTAGAGATATGGATGCATTTATTATTTATTGGTTAGGTCTTGTGCTTTCCCCCAGCATTTGTCAGTTACTGCTATTTTCTGTCACCCACTGGAAGACAGAAAGGATGAGAATTTGCAAGAGCGCCGAGGGAGCACGAACTGTGACTGCCTCTTCCATACTTAATGCGAGTGGATAAATACACAACATCAGTTTCCAGTGCTGGCGCTCACTTCAGCCGTGCGAGTCCTCCTTCCCTCTCCTCCTTCCCCGCCTCTCCTAATAGAAGAGGAAAGCCAGGAGGAAGTTGTAACGTGACATTCCCTGTGTGTTGCAGGGGATAAATATTGCCTCCCCTGGTGCTGCTTTGATGAATCTATTTTTAGTCAGGGGTTAGATCAGTAAAGCTTGGCAATGGAGAGTGTGAAATAGCATTGATCAGGCTGACTTCTGAAGCAGGGTGAAAGACAAAAAAAAATCAATTAAACCTGCGACCCAGGCATCCTGGTTTATTTTGCTGTGCGCAGGAAAGCAGGCGTGCAGCTGTTGCTTGCTTTAGCACCCGCGCTGGGACTGTCCTGGTGAGCAGCCCCCGCGAGCACGGCTGAGCCCAGCCTGCTTCGGGGGCTTTGGCCGGCTCTCCCGTCTGCCCACCGCTGGGCGCAGCCCGAGGAGGTCTCCTCCGCGGCCTCCTGCCCAGCGAGAGGGGTTATGTTAGAGTTCAGCTCTTGGGAGGATGCATAAGAGGGAGAAGGCTGGGGAAATTTTGAAACCAAAGATGAAGGGAAATAAGGTAGAGAAGAGCTGGGAAGGATCAGGACGTGATGGAGAAAAGCAGTGTACAGCAGCAGAGGCCTGTTTGGAGTCATGAATGGATGAATGGGGAAACAAATGCAGAGCTGTGGTGGGGCACAGAATTTAAGCTGGGCGTAGGAGACAAGGAAATACGGAACAGGATATGCAAAAGTAAAATCTCACCATACAATAAAGGAAGGAGAGGAGAAAATAAGATAAAACTGCATAGGTTTGTGTTGCCAGCTGGAAGCTAGTGCCAATTTTGTTATGCATGTTCTCTGCAGTTTATTATAAGAGCTACCCTCAAAGAGTTTTTTGTTTAAAATTGGGTTTAATGTCTTACTATTTTTGTTTCTTCGCAAAGTATACAAAGATCGCGAAATGTTTTTGTTATCCCAAACAATTGTTGAAATTCGTTAGATGCCATCCTCTGGTGTGTTACTGCTCTGCCGTCACCTGCTTGGTACTGGGTAGCTCCCTCACCACGCAGCTTCTTGGTGCTTTCTGCACTGGTACTGAATTTTGAAAATTCTTTGTTGTATTTCAGTATTATGCATTGCTACGTTTCTGTGTTACTCACACATTTGTAAAATGGTGATAACATTACCTGACTTTGTGAGGTACTTTGATATCTCTGTATGAAAAATTCTGTATGAAACTTGACTTCTGTTGTTATGTAAATAGTTTACTGACATGTAGATTTTTTGTATAAGTTAAATTTAATGATTTTAAAATAATCTGTTTTACTTGCTCAGAATTGTTTGCTCTTCTGCTTGTACCTGAAGGAATAAAAAGTATTCTCAAACAGAAAATAGACCTTTATATAAATTGGTCTCCTCTTCACCAGTGTACAGAGAGGGTTTAGACAAACTGGCTGAGGATGACCGTTTTTCAAGATCTTTGCTTCTCTCCTTACTTTATCACTTAACTTGCCATTAGGATAGCGTGTGTTCGGAAAAGCACCTAAATGATTGATTTTACCAGTTGAATTGTGACCTTTTGTGAAATGTTTATATGATGAACTACAGTAGGAAGTAGAAAGATGGCACAAGCACCTTCTGCATTCCTTCCTAGATGTACAGAAACCTGATCATTTCACGTGGTGATTTTGATGTGGTCGTGGCTTTGTCTGCACCCTGTCGCCTGGTGATCAATATGCGTATCTCTCATAACTTAAAAGAAAGAAGACGCCCTGTAATCAGAGAAACTAACAGCTAAATGAGAGTTTGTGGGCAGCTGGTGCCCCCTTTGAAGTCAACAAGAACACAGCTATGTTTATGAGTTTTTCTAAGAAAGCCAGGAGAAGCTAATTTTAATTTGAATTTCTGACAGGTTTCCATGAGAAGTAATCAGTGAAATTATCGGGATTACCCTATAAGACTTGTGTAATTTTTTGCAGCAAGGATGAGCCCATCCTGATTTAAGTTCTGACTGCCTTGCCTCAGGAATGTACCCACATCTTTCACTGTCTCTAGTGTTTTGGTCTTTGTGCAGGAGAGCTCTTGGGTGCATGCTGATGACTTGTTGACAAAAATAGCTGTTAAGGATGCTTTACGAAATTGTCACGGCGGTTTGCTCCATTTCTTTAAATGTATCACTGATTTTCTGCCTTAGCAGTTCCAAACACCGTTTTGGGTGAGAAGTATGCTGAAATCATGTTTTCTTTCCCCATGATTTTTATTCCAACTGAAAGTGGGAATGTTTCTTGAAACAACTCTGTTCTTACATGGTAACCCAGTTCTGAGGGATGCGTAGTGTCCAAATTTTTGGGTAGCTAAAATACCTGAATTTTTAGTTCACATTTCGAGCTTGAGGCAGGACTCTCTTGTTTTCCCTGAGCTGACAATGTTGTTGCTCGCTGTATGATGAAGTACATTTCCTAATTTATTTGACCATCACTATTTGGATCCCTGAAGCATTACAGTAAATCCCTAACATGTCTGCTGAAGGGGTAGAGAACAACCTTACAGCTTCTGGCTAATCACTCCAGTGACACGGCAAGGTCACTCTTGAAGGCAGTAACTTTTGAAGAAGACCACAGTGGGACAGAGAAATATGTCCTGTTACATGCAGGTAGTGTTTAACCATAGAAAATTTGTTGTCTTTTGCTAAAGTCAATGACTCTCTCAGAAAACTTGTCATTCAGGAGCTGGGGGAGGAAAAGCATTGTTTGCCATAGCAACCTTAACATCCCCTTACAGTATGTCTGTCAGTTCTGCGAGGGCTAATTTATCATGTAAAGTGTATGCTACGTATGTCACATTTTACTGTCTGTTCATTTGTTTTGATAATCAAGATCTTGACAGATTTGTCCCACCTGGTAGGATTTATAGTAAGGATTTTCTTATCGCTGAATTAAGTTGATACATATAATCCGAGTGTCCTGCACAAGAACTGAATAGAAATGAAAGAGATTCAGACTAGATGTGAAGGTCTTGCAGAAAAAACACCACCACCCCCCAATCCGTTATTCTCCTTGATTTTTTTCTTTCTTTTTTTTTCTCCTGTGATTTGTTTCATATCTCTACAGGAGCAATCTCAGAGAAGAGAATAAGCATTGACTTTGAGAAGGTTAAGTATTTCCCCTTCTATTAAAAGATCGTTCTGTTTTATAAGGTGGGAAGTGTAATTCTGTACAAATGAAACACAAGTGAGTTTTGGAGATGTGCTGCTTTTCCCTCCAGTGTACACGCTCACATACATACCGCCTGTAGTTTGAAGCCTGATAAGTAAATTCATTTTTCACAGATGTCACTGTGGTAAATGAGAGCATCTTTCTCTCGTCTCTGAAGACAGCAAGTTGAAGATGCGGGGGCTGACTTCTTATGGACAAGTAGAAACATAGACAGATTTTGCCTACCTGGCCTGAAGCCCGTTGTTTTCCTTCTGAGGTTAAATGATTTGGTAGTACTGAAATTGTCTCTGGAGTATAGGAGATTAGGTTTATCCAGTTTTGTATTACAGCAGAGTGCTTTGGTCTGAGTGGGCAAGTGGATGGGTAGCTGCGGGCGCACAGGGAAAGTGTGTGTGAGCATCTTTAAACTCTTAAAAGTACATGATCTGGCTCGCTGGAGGAGCTGGCAAAGGTTGTGCAAGTGGCCTTAAACTTTTTGAGATAGAGAGCTCCAAACAATAGCTCCTAAAATATCTATCCTGCAAGGATATAATTCTCTTCTACTATTGTTTTTAAGAAATAGCACCGTTTGCTTTTGGTAAAGTATAAGGGTACCAAGGGCAGTCAGGGCACGATCGGACAAAGCAGGGTGGACATTTCCTAGTAAGTAAATACATTCGGATAAAGGTAAGGAGACTTCCCTTTTCCCAGCCCTAGGACTGGAGAGAACATCAGTGGAGAATTACAAAGCAGAGATTCTTTGAGCAGGAGATTTCTGTTTCATTTCTCGTTGTATTTCTCTGTTCTAGACTCCGCTTTATCTTTATTTATGACTGATATTGACAACCGAAATACACTAGGGAGCTCAGACATGTATTTCAAGAGGAGCATATTTTGAAATCCAAAATGCAAAACTTCAGGGAGATAGTGTTTTCACTGTGTGAAAGTTTAATTGGGAAGGGTTTTCATCACAGATGAATTCACTGGTGTTGCTACTGTTTCATCTATTAAGGGTGCTAAGGGGTTCATCTTCAGAACACACTGTGTGCTTTTAACTGCTTCACTCTTGGTAAAGTGAATGAGGCTCATGCCGCTACAATTCCTGCTTCCCACCTGAAGGTTTCTGTTAAGGGATTTGGGTGTTTGTAGGGTTTCTGGTGGTTTCTGTGCCAAATACTAGTTAAGCACTTCACTTTAATTGGCACCATTCTTTGACTGTAATGTGACTGAATGCTCTTCCTCTGCTGTACGTTGTCCTTTGGCTATTTTAGGAAGCTGTAGTCAAAAAGTGGGTTTAATGCCCCTGTCCAGAGGGCTCAGGCAAACCACAAGTCCTGGCATGCCGCAGCCACGCTGAAGTGGAGCCCAGGGGAGGCAGCAGCCGCGGGGAGGCTGTGCGGCGGAGGCGTCCCTGCGGTCGGGCAGCGAGGGCCAGGCGGGCACCCACCCCCAGAAACCGCTGGCGTGTGACAAATCTCCCCTCCGAAGCTGACAAGCTCTGGGGTTTGACTTTTTGTTCCGAGAGGAAAGAGCAGATTTCAGACTAAGGATCTGAAATTTCGTTCAGAGATAAAGCAGGATTTGCTATGCTAATTTCTTTTCCACAGGACATCAAAATAGAAGAAAAAGAGGCATCGTTAATCGGATTTCATTTGTCTCCATCCATGTGGCTCTGCAGGAGTTTTTTCACTCTTTCTACTGTTTTGCTTCCTAACTCCTTATATTTGAGTTCAGACCTGGTGTTGCTGTTTTACAATGGCCTGAGTGAACATCGCAGGGAGCTGGGGTCTGGGGGGGACGTGCTGGTAAGGCTGAGGTCTGGTGCACTGGGGGAGCTCGGGGCGCCCCGACACTGGCAGAGCAGCTGGCACGGGGTCCCAGTGCTCTGGCGTGGGGGCCGGGACTGGGCTCTGCCCAGGCAGCCAGCCGGGTCAGCATCCAGCAGACCCATGCACCTCCCAGACAGCTGGCATGGTAACCAAACACCAGCAATTTTCAGAGAAAGACACATCTAATAACATTAATTTTCTTCTAGACCAGACGGTAAGGTAACTAAAGCCAGGTTGATTGGGCTTCGTTGGGATTTTTACCTAATGATCTTCTAGAAAGCAGGTGCACTGGCAGTGATTTTAAGCTTTAGAAAGCCCAGTGTACAAAGTAAACCTTTGACGCTGTGGGGATTTTATAGGAGGGGGAGCCGCATTAGTTTTAGATCATTACAAAGCATTTGCTGACTACAACAAAATTAGTGGTGCTTTTATGGTAGTTGGTTAATGACTGTCAACAAACAGAGTTGATTTCAGTTCAAATTGTAATTTTAAATCAAACTAGCCAGCTGTCAGACACTGGAGCGGTGTGGATGGTTCCTCCTGCAGCATCGCATGGTGCCGCTCCTGCATCCATCATTCTTTCAGGTGTGTGTTGGGAGCCAGATTTGAGATTCAGTCATATATACCACCTAATACTAATTTTAGGGTGATGAAGTCATGATTAGTTACACAAAAACAACCAACTCCCCTCTGCCTCACTACTCCTATAAAGACTTAGGTAATTTCTATGTTGAAGAGTTATTTTTTACTATAATAAAATGAACTTCTGACAGTTATATTACAACATCTTTATGCCTTGGCCAAGGAGGAAAGCAGCTGCTTTTATGGTCTGACTCCGTACAAGTCTCCTTTTGAGCTTCATGAAAATCCATTCAAGGCCATGAAAACTTCCCGAATCCCAGGGTGTTTTTCTAGGGCACAGTAGGCCATTTATACGGGGCAAGACAGAATAATCTGCTATATTGTGTGTATGCCTGAACAGTTCTTCCAGATTGTCAGTTGTATGAGCTTTGAAAGTGAACAGTGAAGTGCCTGTATTGGTAAATATGTCTTTATAATGGTGGGGCATTATTCATGACAGGCTACTGTTCCCAGCATCTTTACCTCACTTTTGAAATACTTCGATGTGCCAAAACTACTCTTGTACATGTATCCAACTAATGGTACTTAAACTGGAAGGCGACCAAAAAGGAAATAGTCCAGTCTGCCTCTAGGTAGTATATTTTAGCCACTCTGGGATGAAGATGTGTTCAGCCAGCACGCTGGCCTAAACTCTTGTTTAGTTTTTCCGATCCCTCAAATGGCTATGATTGTCATTTTTAACAAGGGACTTTCTCAAGTCATGACTAATTTTTTCTTTTGTGCTTTTATACCGATTAGCACACCATGAGTACCACTTAAAACTTTTGATTAAGAAACCACACAAGACATTTTAATTACATTTGAGTGCTGGAGGCTGCGAGGGTGGCCTCAGCAGAACTTGGATGGGTGTAACAGCCCTCCACAATACATTCTTTGAAAAACTCTGAGAAGTCTTAAAAGGTTCATTGAATTAATGCTCTTGCAAGACAGGTGTTCCTTATTCTATAGGAATGTAAAAAGGAAGAGCTTTTCTAATGATGCAGGTATCAGAGGAGAGAACAGAGCCAAGGAGTCCTCACCGCTGCTCTCATCCTCTGAACCCGTTCCTGCTGCTTCAGCATTTGAATTAGAGTTTTGTACTGTGAGCTCAGTTTCTCATTTAGGCGTTTCATTGATATTTGCCTTTGTTTGGTCTGGGCCTGAACTCGGCGTGTAATATCTCAGTTCTAGATGGTCTTTCTTTCCCACACAGAAGTAAAAAAAAAAAAGCTCAGATTTAATCTTCAGGTGTGGCGAAAAATTCTGATGATTTTTTTTTTTTTTAACAGATGTAGCTTGAAAAGCTTTGAAACCAGTGAGGACAATAATAAGATGTACTTCTATAAACATGTTTAAAGTCCAAAGTCATTATGCGACCATTATATATATATATATATATATAAAATATATATATATAAAGCCTTGTAACGCAGTTGGACTACATGGTGTATTGCCAGCTAAGGTTAGCTAAGGAACTTCCAGTTTAGTACATATTCAGCTTTTTGTGCAAGAACTGGTAAATTTGGAGCTTTAGAATTTAATTAGTAAGGGATCATATTGCCAGTATTAGATTTCTGAAGAGGCCAACAGTAAACACACAGGCAAGCTATCAGCAAGTGGATGCATGGAGAGATCTTGCTGCCGTACTCTCTCATAGCTCCCAGGAGTCGGTGAATTACGGGCTTCCCAAGCAGGCAGATGACTACTGACAGTTATCTGTCGTCAAGTTGTCTAATACACTTTGAACCTTTTTCTCCTTTTTGCTTCCAGTGAGTTTTGGTAATGAGTTCCACAGTTAAATTACTTGGGGAAAAAAAAATGCAGACTTCCTTTTGTTGCTTTAAAGGTATTGTCTGATTATTTCATTGTGTAATGTGAGAAGGAATGGCTTCTGTACGAGGGAAGAAATTATAGATTAAGATGAAAGATGCAAGGAAAGTCAACTATTACACACCTGTGTTTCTCATCTATTCTTCATAGCTCTTCCATTTCCATTAAATGATTTAGAGATGGAGAGACCAGGACTGCTGTCTGTATTCAAATGTGGGTATTGCTGGGGCTTGTGCAGTTTCACGATGATAGTTTCTGCTCCTTTGTCAGTCTTCCTAAAATTCCTCACATTCTGCTTGACTTCATACTGTGGTTAAGCATTGAACCTGTATTTCAAGGAAACTGTCCACAGCTCCAGATCTACTTTCTGAGTAGAAATAACTACTTTAGAGACCACGACTCTGGATATTTTAGCAATGTTCCCTAAGTGCATTATTTAATGTTTATTGACATGGGACTTCAAATCCCAATTTATCTATAATCAAAGTTTTTTTCCACAACTCTGTTCAGCCATTTTACATTTGGCTATTCTAAATAAAACTTTGTTGTTTCCTTTAAATTCTTTCAAGCTTATTTATGAGTAATTCTACTCTGTACACTCTATAGTGTTGAAAATCTCTAGTGGAGTAAAGAGCTATCACTCTGGTTTCACATGATCACATGGTTCAAAAAAAGTAAAGGTGTGCCAGATGGTTTACTTATAATTAGGTACAGGTGGAGAAAGTCAAGAGAAAGTCCAGTTTCTTTTAGAATTTGTTAACAAAGTCCTTAGTTTAGAGAAGACTCTTAGAGCCAGCTTTGACCATTTTTCTCAATTTAACTGACACAGTCCACTTGATGTCTTTATGTATTCCTAAGGCCTTAAAGTTCAGTATAGGCATCATTTGGTGTTCTGCAACACTTCTGTAATTGATTATGGCAGCAGTTTAAGAAACGACAAGGAAGCCACTCAGAGTAAAAACCTCAGAAAAGAATATCCTGGATGAAACTTTGAGAAAGAAAAGAGAAAAAAAAGTATCTGAGCGGTCTGACGTTTGGCCGGTAGAACTGGTAAAGGAAGCTAGCCAGCCCATTCAGATGGGAATGGTAGATAAACAGGGGTTCATTTGATCCCCCCCCCCCCGTGTAGAACAAAAGGGACAAGTAGCTCTTGTGTTGTAAGCAGTCATGGCAGAGAAGGTTCCTCATGTGCTTGCTTTCCATTTCTCTCTAGACATGTATTTACATTTTGGACCAGGAATCCCATACATCTGTGTCAATTTAACCATGGATGGAAAAAAAAAATCAACACACTGGACTTGTATCATATGATGTTGTAGGTGCTCCCTACCTTCCAGGAGGCATCTGAGCCTAATGGAAGATTCCACTTATGGAGCCCATTTGATTTACAGTCAGGTAGACCTGGATAGTCTTCAAATAAATTACAGTCCTCCTGGGGAATACAGAACATGGGAATTCCACATCCTGCCTTTTCTCCTACCACCCTTACCCTTGCTGTGACTTTGAGCAGTGCATGAAGTCTTGGAGGCTGTGCTAAAGGATATAAGTTTAAACAAGTGTCTTTCCTATGGACATAAACTAATGTTCCTGCGAATATTGCATTTTATTGTAGATATGCTTTCTTACTTTTTTTCATCATTCAGTTTGTGTTCTGATGTCTGTGGGAAACGTATAGTGCATTTTTACCTTGAGTTAGATTTTCATGTGTCTTTTGTAGGGAGTGTGGTTAAATTTTCCAGTTTTTTGTATTTGCAAAAATCCATTTTATTGGAGCCTAAGCCCACTTTGATGACTGTACTTCCATACTTTGCACCTTTGTTTAGCCTACTGGGTAATATACATTATATTATTTTAGAGTTGAAGACGGTTAGCTTGTATGCAAATTATGAGTCTTTTGGTTACATTAACTGAAGGTTTTTAAGTTTTTCTCTGCAATCATAGGGCTGGAAAACACCTTGGTTTTCTCATATGCAAGCTGACTGATGCATACAGTCACTGGATTCCAGCAGCTGAGGCTTCATGAAGAACACTAATTATCACGATGACCTAAAAGGTGTGGCCAGGCTGAGGTCAAGCCTTATGAGTTTGGGCCTTTGTTTAGGACAGTGGGGATAAGCAAAGGGTTTCTCCAGCTCCCTTTTTCTTATGATACTTGTTTTACAGGTACGCAGCCCTAAGACTATAAATTGCATTGCCATCTATTCTGTGAGCTAAATTTCTGGGAATTCTTCAAAATTTATAAAGTAAATGCAGTGAGGTTGGAAAATTCAAGAGGAGAGTGTGAATTCAAGGGCATGCAAAGGAAACTTGAAATTCCCCTTTTGCCTCACTAGGTTTTACCACTGAGTTTGGACCAACAACTTCACTATCCTCACTTAAAATGAATGTTATATTTTATTATATGTCTTTTAGCTGTGTGATAAAGAAGATATAAAGGAGTGAGTGGCCTTTAATTTGCAGTGTCATTGCCTTGAATTTTTTGCAATGATAAACTTTCAAGCATGGGTGCTTATAATTAGACACTTCCATACCTCAATGAGGAAACTATATACCAAATGTGTAAGTCATCTCCTAGATGCTTAAAATGAATTAGGGGACCTAAACAAGGGCACCTTCTTTGAAAATGTTAACAGAAATTTTGCTGTCACTCTCTTGAAATTAAACTCCATCCCTTTGCATTATTGCATTCCTGGTTTGCCTATAAATTATGATTTTAGTCTTTATGGTAACATTAAATTGTAGGTGATGAACATGGAGAACTCCACAATCAAGAAAAGCATTGAATTATTCAAATATCTTTGAATTACATGTAGAATAAGAATTACTTGATTATGTTTTAGTGCCTTTTTGGTCCCTTTAGCTACAAATTTGATGTTGGAGGGGGATTAAGAGGAGGGAGAGAAGGAAGGAAAGAAAGAGATTGCTTTCTCCCCAACATCAAATTCAACTTGACCGAAGCACATTATATATTTCATTTTAGTCATTAATTCAATCAAGTTTTGCCTTGAATGTCATTCCGTGCTGCACAAAGTTTGGTATTTTGACCACATAAAATCAGAGCAGCATGTTTAGATGGAGCTCAAGAACCTGGAAGTACACCTTTCCTTCTCAAATAAATCTGTTCAGCCCTACAGACTGTGCCCATTAGTGGCCGCAGAAGACAAAACCCTTTTACTCTCTGTATGGGCAGAGGGCAGGCACTTGATAAATGAATGGAGAAGCCTATGTCAGCTTCAGAGAAGGAAACAAAAGAACCAGAGGAAGAGCGATGAAAAAAGAGACTGTCAGGGGAAACTGCTGAAAGATTAACTGTAGGTTTCCATTGCTTATTTTGTCTGTTGGGGTTTGTTGTTGTTGTTGTTTGTTTCTTGTACCTATACAATTGAATTCCTGTAGTGATATATCCTTTTTCTCCCCTTTTTTAAAAGAACTTATTATAAAGGACTATCAAAAATATACCAGGGTAAATCATATCTCCTTTTACGAATGTAGTTTAGCTTTCAGACTGTGTATGTGTCAGAGGAAGAAATTGTGTCAGTGGAAGGAGAGAATACTTTCATCGAAAGATGGCATGGTTGTCCTTGCGTGACTGTTGTCTAGTTCATTGATCTGACTTTCTTAAGTTCAAAATTTACACATCTGAGAATCCTTCTGCACCTCACAATATAGAAACCTTCAAAGATTGAGTTGATGTTTGCTTCGTGGGTTTAAACCTCTCAGCATGAACAGCATTTCATGGGAATGTGGAGGAAGAGGACAGAGGCTGATTCTTTCTAACGGTGATGAACCTGTCTCCGTGGTTCGGCTTTGAAACCCTTGGACTTTAGGAAAGTTCAGCATCAAACCTGCCTGCTCAGGTTCTTCCACCAAATAAAAATTAATCTTAATGTTATGTTTCAGAACAGTGCTGGAAGCTGATACGAGAAGAGCTTGCTCTGTTAATGGTCATTATTTGATTCCTCCTGACTATGCTCATTTATTAAAGGAGATGAAATTTAATTAAGATTTAGTCTCAACCTATCTGTAATTTACATAGAAGCTCTAGCAAACTTCACTAATATGCAGAGTTCACGGTAATGGTCCGTTTTTTCCTGTAGGTTTCTCTGCTTGGCTTTCATCCCGGCTGTTAGGTAAAATTAAGGCCCAGAAAATCGGATTATTACATCCCAAGGGGCAGGACTGATAAGCAGCACATGATTGTTGATCTGCTTGCTACCCGGTGTTGGTGGTGTTTGAGGTGCTGCTAGATGCAAAGCCAATTTGTTAACAATTAGTGCTCATTAGAATGATTTCCTGTTATCGATTTTAAATGTTTGACAAAGCACTTTTAGGAAACTACACCCCCCCAAAAAAATAGTAGCTGTACATCAGTGCTTAGTAATTACAACTCTTTAGGGCCCAGTGTCAATCTAACTAACTGGTTTCATTGGTTTCCAAGTAATTATTTCTGCTTTGGATCCCACCTGCTATCCCCTCCAGATTAAAGATGCTTTGAAACAAGGAGATAGTTCTTGATTAGCAGAGTTGCTGAGAAAGGAGTGATAAAACAAAAGCAACTTTTTTATTCTCTGTCTTGGCTTGTCATGGCTTTGGCTTTTTATCTTGCGTATCTTGCTACCAATGAATTACATGATATACAATAGGAATTAATGTTAGCCTGGAATTAAGTGTGATTTCCATTGGCCTTAACATTTAACATGTGGGTTTAATTTTAAATGCATCCTTGCCTTTATACACACATCGAGAATTGTGGAGCCATTAAAATCTAATTTACAAATGGTAAAATTAGATACAATGGCATGTTATAATAAAAGCTTTGATATCTAGGAGTCCAAGAGGGTATATCTGTTGAGTTTCTTGGAAATTGGGGCTATAATTACTATTAATCTGTTTTACATGCCAGAAGAGACTTGAATGTGAGATTATTTAATAAATAATACAATGTGTGTATATATGTAAAAAGCACCAGATCAGGCACACCTGCATTTCCACATATACTGGATATCTATGACAAGTTGTTCTAGGCTCATGCTTTTTATGAGTACACTGGAATTTTTGGCTAAATTTGGCAGTGTCAAAGGTGAAGCTAGCTGTATAGCCATCTGGGTTAATTTTCTCTCTTTCCTTCTTTGCTTTAAATTTTTAGCAACATCAGCTCAGGTTTAACAACCACTCTCTTAAAATGCTTACAAATATTTTAAATGTATTCCGTGATCCCTGTTGCACAAGGTGGAGACCTAACATAAGACTTGACTTGTGCCTTTCCCACCCCCATTCATGAATTAGTCTCACAATTACTGTAAAAATTAAGGCGAGGGTGGGTGAAATATGTGAAGCTTAGTCCCTCTAACCTTAATAAACAGAGATGGTGTTGACACAAGTGAATTTTGTTTAACCACAGAACATTTGCTTCTTAATTAGTGAATATTCATCTGTCATCAGCAGCAGCTATGACACCCCTCCCCGCTAACACGTTCTGTCATAAATAATCAATGAGAGGCTATTAATATTCATGAGTGAGAATCTGTGTAGTCATGTGCACTGATGCAGAGACAGGGGGAGTGTTGCCATGAACTGAGTCGAAACTCTGTGTGTGTATACGTGAGTGTAAGATAGTTAGGGAAAGGGAAGAAGAGCATGCTGCTACACACTGCCCTGCCTTGTGCTTCCAGCTAACAGTGGTGTGCCTGTGTTTCGGGGCTGGAGTGACTGATGAAAAACAGTAGTCAAGTCTGGAGGGTGATTCCCTGTCAGTGCATTTGCCTTTCAGTGCTGGGGAAATTAGAGGCTTTGCTCTTGTGTTGCTTATTAGGATGGGCTGCAATCTGTGCACTTTTCAGAAGAGAGAGGAGCACTACAAACTGCTTTATGAAGTTTCACAGGTGAGTGCAGAGGATATTACCAGCATCTCCAGAGTAAAAATATGTGTTCTTTACAGAGAGTAAGTAGAGATGCTTTTGTTTTGCTTTGCCGTTTTTTTTTCCTTTGCAAAATTGCTAGCTAAGTTGTTTGGGGGGGGGGGGGGGGTGGTAATTATTAGTATTTTGGGTGCCTGTTGTTTTCTGCTCGTTTGCCACTCCCCCTTCAGATGACTTCCTGTGGGATTCTTTTAACATTTTTGTGCATCTTCTGCCAAGATGTCAGTCATATAGCAGCAGTCTCACTGAACCATATCGGTGATGTTTTAAGGGAGCCCCTGGCTTTGGTAATAAGACTGATTTCAGATAAGTTGTGCTGCTGCCTCTGGAAGCGTTAGGTCTGTGATCTCAGGTATTTCTAAGTTAAGGAACAAAGTTTTTATGGCATGTCTGTGCTGGCCAAGAAGTATGTTAAATTTTCAGATTAATTAATTAAAATTTAAATGATTCTGAAATGTGCTTGTCACCTTTAAACAGGTACCGAGTACAACAGGGTTTCCATGGGTGAGGTGTGCTGCTTGTTCATTCATTGTGTGTGTGTTATTTCTGTTTAGTACTAGACAAAGATCTTAATCCCACCTAGATATTTTGGTGCCTCTTTCAGCATCATAGCAGTGTGAGTAGCAGTGTAGCAGCGTGCTGCTAACGTGTTCCCAGCTCCTTCAGAATAAGATGAGAAAAGACGAAACAAGCACTTACCCTAATAGCCCATAATTTTTGCTCAGATCCTATTGAATCAGTATTTGATTTGCAGCTTTTTGTTTGGTTTTTTCCTCTTGGCACTGCAGACCCTCGCATACTAAAGTTTAGTGCCTTTCAGCATCTGGTCTCTCCCTCTCTGTAATTTGTCCTGGCTTTGACACATTGCCGTTGACGGAGGCTGAACGCTTGCAGTTTTGGACTGCGCTGCTGCTGACGGGCAGCGCGGAGGAGAAAAAACAGCTTACGGTGTTGGTGGTCTATTGGCACAGCAGCAGCTAAGTGCCCATTGCCGACTGGTTCCCTCCGAGTTCCTCCTGACGTGATTCATTTCACAGTGGGCTAATTACAAAGTGGATTCTCTACACATGAAGCAGCCTCCTCAGTTGCGGTGTTAATGCACATTTTCATGGTAATGTGATCAGAGCCTCATTAGCCAGTTTCCAAAATGATCCTCTGCATTAATTAAATATAAAAATGACTCTTTTTATCACCATAGAGAGGAAGAAGAAGATTAACATTGTTAATTACTACTGGGGGCAATACCTCTGCATCATTTTTTACCACAGAACCAGCAGGCGTATTCAGTCCTGAAAGAGTGTCCGTTTGCAGGTAACCTGCCCCTTGCCGTGCCTGGTGAAGATGGTCTCTAGGTGGAACACTTCCCTTTAGTTCAATAGTTAGTCGTAATCCCATCATCATGTTTTCTTACAGCAATAGCACAGGGACGAGTGTAGCAGCACATTTCCCTCTCCTCCCTTTCCCCCTCCCCAGCTCTGGATTGCCAAACTGATCTGAAAGTGTAAAATGGAGAGAGTGGAGTGGGTCGGCGTCTGCTTTTCTGTGCCAGGGAATAAGAAATGCAGGTTGTGCTATGAAGGGGATAGACATTTCTTAAAGGGCTGCATGTGGGTAGGGAGAAAAGAGGCTGTGCCTGGTTTAGAGTGAATGCATTTTCAAAATATTCCTTGCAGTAATGTTGCATGCTAATAAATGCTGTTGAAATGATCAGCAAACCCAAAGGTGGGGTTTTTGAGAGATTCTAGAGAAATTCTCCCCTTTATCTGTTATCTTCTCTGCTGTTGAGTTGGAGTGTCTGTGGATGTGAACAACCAAGATCCAAAATGAACTAACGCTTTCAGTTTTTACTCTGCTGCTTGCCAGATAAAGTGTAATCCCTGGGAGGATCTGAGTGAGTTTCCTTGGGGAGTTGAAATGCAGTGAGCCTGGTGCTGCATCTTGTGCTGTTAGGGAAATGTCACTGATAAGGTGCAGAAGGAGAGCAGAGAAATGACTTAGTGTGCTCGCTGCCAGATCCTGTGTTCATCTGGAAACTCATTCCTATCTTTGTTTCAGTGTATGCAGGTCAGAGCCCAAAGGATACTGAGCATATTTTTAACCAGGTGCTACAGTAGAGATCAGGTAGTATCTCACACCATAACTGCTTCTGTGTACAACACTGATTTGCTGCTATGGGGGAGCAGCAGTAGAATATGATAAAGTAAATTAAGCCGAGGCAGGCATTACTACTTGATTTGCAAATCCCTTTTTAACTCTCCCATCCTGTAATTCCTATACCACAACCTTGGCTCTTTCATCTGCATGATTTCTGGAGAGCTTGGGACAAGTTAGCCTGTCAGGGACATGAACTGACTGAGGATGAGCTGTGGCTCACTAGCATATGTGGATCAGATAGATTAATTTATATTCATATAAGGAAGCAATCCTAGCCTCATCTCTCACCTTTCCTGTGCTAGGCTACCTGATACTGTGAGTGGTCTGTGCACTCATGTACTTAAAAATACAGTAAACAAAGGAAAGCGTGTTTGCAGAGGAAAACCGTGCAAGTGCTTACAGTGAGGCATGTTTTCTGCTACCGTTTGTAGTGAGGTCAGATTCAGCACCGGAGAGCTTTTTGTTGTAGAGCTGCTGGGAAATGAAGACATTGTTAGAATTTGTATAATTCCTCGCTCTTCTCCCCCACCCCCTTCCTCCAGGCTCGTTTGCCTTTCACTGAGAGAGCAGTTCAGAGACCATGGAGGCCCTCTCTGAAAACAGCATTTGCTTGCGTGACGGAGGCTTTTATTTTAATAACGGTGTCGTGCACGTGCAGATTGGGATTAAAACAAAAAGGTCAAATAGTCATGTTTTAAGAATGAAAGCTTTTGAGATACCACTACGCATTGGTGAAGGACCCTTGTGCTTCTGAGTGCCTCTTCACCTGTCCTCAGGACGTGAGGACGGCTCAGCTTTACTTCTTGACTTCACCGTGAGAAGGTATCAGGCGTAGCACCTCCCCAAGTCCTCTTCTCTGTAAGCCTACCGGTGGAGAAATGGAAGATGTCTCGATTTGAAATTTATGGCCCTACATGCTACTTCGTGGGGCACTTCATTATTATCTCCTGTGTGCTGTATAAGCAGGATTGAGCTAATGAGTGTGCAGCCAGGAAGTCTACATCAAGGCACTTAGAGAAGGTGGGACCTGGTGTGTGCTCATGCCCATTAGGAGCAGACTCCTGCCATTCTCAGCTGATTTTCTCTTGCACTGCTGGGGTGAAAGAAGTGATTTTGAGTCATCTGTTAGCTGCATGAGAAGGACTCTTCCCATTTAGCGGAAAGGATAAGAGAAATGTGGCAAGGATTGGAGAGAATGAAACTGAGGCACCATCTGATCAATCGCCAACAGTGACCTTCAATAGCCTTGTGTGAGACTCAAGGAAATGCAGATTTTTCACAGAAATCTGTGGATATCATGTGGAAATCATTTCTGTTTGCTGGAATGTTTATGCTTTGTTTTCAAAATGTGCAGTTAACCCAGAGAAAAAGAGGGAAGGGAGAGAGAGAACACAGTACTTTTGAAGGTCAAGCAAAGACCAGTGTGAACTTCTTTTTTGAGTTACATGTTAAGCAGCAGTCCTGGCTCAGGTGAGCTTAGAATTGAAAGCGCAGAAGGAGAAAAGCTAGAAGGGAAAACAGAGGCAATCTGGGATGGCTCACAAAGTCAGTGGTAGTGCTGGGATTAAAACTAGAAGGTTGCACATTTATATTTTATATTTGACCTGAGATGATAGTAGAGCCTGCTTGCAGCGTTTTTAAATCCTCTGAAGACTGATTATGCAGTTTGCTGCTCATGTTGGTTTCCATAATTAGCATAAAGCTCAAATTTTCACCAGTTTAGAGTTCTGATTTTACGTTCATTTTGATATCCCTTGGGCTGCTTGAAGTACTGCGTTTTAGTGGTACATCTCTTCAAATTCAAAGGTGTTCGCAAGAGAGACATCAAGCCTGCCCACTGAAACAGCAGGGGCACTTCTGTATTTTTCAGGAGATGCTGCTTATAGCTGGCACTGGAATAAAGAAGACTGGGGAGCAAGCAGTGTTCTTTGTCACTGGGACCTGCCTTCTCTGGTCTTGATGAAGTTTGGGTTTATTCAGAGGATTAAATAGACTAGGGGATGTGATCCTTTCCTTCTGAACCAACCTCCAGCCACTAGTATTCATTTTTAGTACTTATGCCATGTGAAGTATTTACATGACAACTCCTCAGTGTGGTGTTTGCCATTAGCTCTCATTCTTTTCTGGAGACACCTGCCAGCAGCTTTTGTGTCACCTTTGTTTGCTCTATATCAGTGCCACCTCCAAATGCTCCTCATGAATTTCACCAGAAATGGGAAAGTATTATCTTGTGCTGCGTCAGCACAAACACATTTTTGGGTCCATTTATATCTAAGTTCTATTTTTAATAGAAATTCTGTAGCAGGACACTTCTATTTCTGGAGAATATGAAAGGATAAAATTCTAAATTTAGTTGTATGGAAATTAGTTGAATTATCTGAGTTGAACTAAGTCAGTAGCAAAAGTAGATCTGGTTTGATCTTACTGCATTTCCTAACTTTTCCGTCTTGTTCCTCTCTAAATTTTTAAATAAAAGAATTGAGAACCCCCTGATTCTTATTTTTTCTAAGCAGCTCTTCTGAATACTGATTTATCTGTTTGAAAAGTTCAAAAATAAATTTTGAGGTGCTGAAGGAGTCAACAAACTTGTAGGAATACTGTTTCCTCTCAGTTTAACTGAACAATTTTAGAGCTCTGCTCTATGTAATTCCTGTCAAAGATGCACTGTCTCATATTAGTGGAGCAATGTATTTATGATAAAAATATAATCAAGTAAACCTTATTGTACGTTTCTAGCCATGTCCTAGAAACTTGCTTGGAATTTCCTTAAAGAACATCTGCTGAATTGAAAAGACTTTAAAAACCAAGTCTATGAAAGTCGACTTCTCCTACAGATAAGAGATGGTCTTTGTGGTCAGCAGGCACAGCTTTTCTTGTTCTTCTGTTTCCTTGCGTATTTACTTTACACTGATACTTGAACAGCATTCATCTAAATAACTAATCCCATTGCCATAACCTTTCTGCAGGCTGTATTCAAAAAGATACACCAGTATTGTGGCATTGCTAACACCTGAGCTCTTGCTCCTGGTGGAGGAGCTCATCATCCCACGCTGGGTACTGGCCCATGGACCTAGGGAGCGTTGGCTGCCCAGCAGTAACTGTCCCCAGAGCCCCAGGGAACCCATGCCTCAGCTCTCTGCTTTGAGTCCCACATGCCAATTGCTTAAAATAGAAGATATGTCTGAAAGGCCACCTCTTGTCTGGATTTAGGCTCAGAGCTGTGTTTAGGTCTGAAGGCTCCCTGAGGAGTCCTGGAGGATTGTGTCATGGAGATTCAGGTCTGGGGACATGTAGGCTGCTTAAAAGAACCAGCTTTGGCTGCCTGGATGGATGGTGGCTGTAGAGAAGACACCCATGCGTACAACTAGGCATGTAAGGAAGTCGTCATCTGATTTCCTAAAAACCTAAACCTGTTAGCAGGATTTGGGGGATCATTCTTTTGAAAATGACACCTGAATTATATGCTAAGTACCTAAGTGTTATTTTGGATCTCACGCCCACTGCCTTTGATAAAACACTTTTTTCTTTTTCTGATAAAATCCAAGAAACTCTGGAGTGTTGCCACTGACTTCACTGGGGCCAGGCTTTCATTTTCTGTCCTTGTTTACTGTCTCGTAAAAGGCATATAGTTCCTGCGCATACCTCAAGAGGAAGAATAAAGGAAGAGTCCTGAGATAAGAAAGCAGACAATAGTATGTGAGATAAGAATTCAGGGGATGGGTACAACAGAGGCAGCTATAAAAAGCCGTACCGAGATTGTATCAGTAATCTGCAGGGATATGCATTGCCATGAAAATAAAAAAAGTGGTTGAGGTACTGAATAGCATGTTTTTCTCTGTCATTTTGCTGTTCCTTGCATCTTGAATTTAACAGTGGGGATTAAGGATTCTTCTAATGATCAGATTTTTATACATTTTTTACAGAACTATCCTTTTTTGAGGCTTGCTTCCTGATGTGATTTGGTATGGATGTAATCCTCAGGCCTAAGGCAAAACATTTCTTTGTGTGAGTCTTATACATCAGTGATGTGATGCAGCCAATCTTGCTACCTTGAGCATTCACAGACTGATAACTGCCGAAGAAGCATATTTTAGGGGTTCAGTATTTTTGTTTTGTGGTTCGTTGAAGGGGAGGGGCATTAAAATGTCAGCCAAACACTCTGCCAAGTATATGTTAAGAGTTAATTGACAGTAGGTTGTTTCACCAGTTTTCTCTCAAGAGCTAAGATCTTAATGGAGACATGCACAGCAGGGCTTGGTGATAACCAGCAGTTCTTCCACCTAAGGGATTTGGTGACATCTCATAAAAATAATTAAAAAAAAGAAGTTGAAAAATGCTTGGATCTTTGGCTTTAAGGCTGTTTAACCTGAGTGTGTTTGACCTGTTATTTTAAAGGACGTGAGCTTTTTGTAATAGTACTTGCTTTTCTGTCCACCCTGTAACTTTGAACCCACTGGCTAGTTTCAACCACAAAGGCTTTTCTCTTCTTCTAGGTTCATGCAAAGTAGTTTGATGATACTGTTAGGTAGAGCTTTTTTTTTTTCAAGAGCAAGAGGATTTCCTAGTTTGCAAACATCACCTCAAAATATCAAGACATGAAAGAATTTAAGAATTTAGATGCAGATTATTCTTTATACACTTACTTTGTGGTTGCAGTGAAGATAGTTACTTGCTATTTTGTGTGTAATAAGCTTGTCATTTGTTTTACTTTGCTCAATAATTGTAACAAAAATCAGTCTGTTAAGAGAGGATATTAGATCAGTAACTGTTAAAAAGTCATCTATATTTTTCTTATAATACGCAGCAGTTCAGAAAGAGACTTTTACAAATACTTTTATGCCATGGACTGAACACAGAAATGGAATTGCAGCGTCTTCATATAATGCACTGCAAACTCTCTCTTACAGTTGTTTGTATTTTGTATTTTAGTTTAAAATACTGGTGGGGACAGGCAGAGGACAGCGTGGCTATTTGGCCGTTTCTGCATAATAGGATGATGTAAACTTGCATGACCCTCACTGTTACGGGTTTTTATTGTTTCACTTTGAGGAAGTTAGGAAATTCTACAGATCCTTCTTCTCTCAGGTGGATAAAATAATTAATTCCTTTTCCTCCAGGATGAAGGTTGGGGTTATTTTGTTGGGTTTTTTTTTAACCAACAGAAGCAAACCCTGATAATCAGCAAAGTGAAGCAAAACAAACATTCGTTTTCCTTTGTTTTGTGGTCTGATTGTGTACAGTAGCAGTTTGTTCCCTAGAGGTTTTGAGCATAAAGTTTGACCTCTGAAACAACATAAGCACAGTGGAACGAGTCATCTTCCAAACTAGCGTGTCACATGTAGAATTCCTGTGCTTCATGTGTATTGATGTCAAGAGTTGAACCTGAGAGGACTCAATCTGCAAAAGTCTACAAGTGTCTTTAATTTGTTTAGATACAATTTAGTTTTTGTGTTCTTCACCCAGCTGGAGAATTTTTTCGGTTTTGTTTGTTCTCTTAGTATTTGGGGGGTTTGTTGTTTGGTTGTTTTTCCGAGCTCCTGGAGTCATACCGTTTCGAAAAAAAACCACTTTTCATTAAAAGTAGCCTCACTCACGATCAGTGAGAAAAGTTTGCAAATATCAATCAGATTTAGTCTACAGTTTAGGAAATTTGAAAGGAATTGGGATGAACTTGAAAGATGTTTGGAAACAGTCTAAATTCTTGAGGGTGTGGTATTCTTCTGCATGCCTAGGGTAGGCATCGTTGCTTGAGAGGTGAGGCTGACAGCCACCCACGTGGGGTTAGCAGCTGTGCGTGGCCCTAAGGAGAAGGAAGATGTTTGGCTCTGGACTTTCAGGGCTTGTCCACAGACATCAGTGCCAACAGGAGCCAGCCGTGGCTGTGTCAGCACGTCATGACGTGGTTGAGACCCGCGCCGGTTTCTGGCTAGAATCGCAGGTTCTGCCCCTGCATCTGCAGACATGCCTTCAGGGACCCCCCTGCTTGCAAATGTCAGCGCCGCTTCTGCATCCATGTGCAGCAAACTGGTGAGGCTCCTGGGAAAGATCCACAAACTTATTAGGTGTTCAGTTGCTCTCTCATGTCAGAAGGGTAATGAACTGCGGTGCCAGGACCCATGTTCTGAGAACCAAGAGGATCATGGGAATGGGTGAACTTTGCTAAATCCTTATGAGGACTGAACAATCGAAATAATCAGAGAAAAGGATTATCTTTGGTTACCTGTGATATAACAGAACAATTGAATGACCTACTTGATATGTTTGATTGTATTCGTAATGTGCTTTCTGCATATTATAGTGATGGATTTGCAGGGAAAGCTGCTCAGGGAATAATCATTATTCAGGCCTTCGACTTCCTCATGGCTAGAATGTGAAATATTCAGATTTCTCATGATATTTGTAGGCATATGAACTGCCAGCTCAAAACAAATTTTAATGGCAAGAAACAATGAAGGAAAGGGTCAATTATTAGTTAAAGTTCAGCATCTGGAATGCTTTCTCAGAGGTCGGGGTTAGTAAAAGTGGGGGTGGCATCTCTCATGGCAGTATGGTTTTATGCATTTTTTTAATTTAATTTGTCATGTAGTCTACTATTACAGTCAGGAAAGACACAGACCCATAAGTTTATAAATGGGGAATTCCAGAAAGTGTGTGTGGTGTCTTCATTGTTTTTCACTGAGGAATATAATTCCATCAAAAACAAAATGCCTCATAGAAAAATCAAATATTTCATCAAGACATGGTCTTAGAGGAAAAACATGGTCAAGAAATTTCCAGAAATGTCTGAATATTATTTTTATATCATCATAGTGAAATATTTAGGGTTATTCACTTTGGAAACATCTTATATTCAGTAGTTTTTGAAACTGTGTGTTATTTCATAGAGTATAAAATTTGGAAGCCAAAAGTGAGTCAAGTGTTCTTTTATCTTAAAATGTTTTGCTCTTTCCAGAGTTGGGTGTACTGTTTGTGAAATCTCAAACCTTCTCCTGACGTGGAATTTCCATCCTCTCTGGATTTCCCATTCTAAGATACGTGACTTACTGTGGGAAACTCCTCCCTATGTGTAATCTTCTTTTCCAGCGTACACTTCTTGTAGAGATTTTGTTAGAGAGCAGTCTCATATCTTGTGGGAGAGAAGGAAAGTATGTATAGCAATAAGCCGTTGTGTAAACAGCTTCCAACAAGATACTTGTTAGAAAAAGAATACACCATCAATCACCTTCACAGTGTATGTTGTGATGCCAGAGAGGGATGTTGCTCTGTTTAAGAGAGTGTGTCAAAAACTGGCTTTTTGCCTTCTGATATCGCATGCCACTGGATGGGTGACTGGTGTATTGAGGCATAGGGCCTATTTAGCATGGCAGCGGGACTTGGAGGTCTGGCTCTAATTCCTTCTCTCACGGGTATATTTGAAGAGCTCTTGGTTTCTCTTTTCCCTTTCTGGTCTAAGTTCTGTATTATTTAAAGCTTTAAAGATTAACTGTAGAGATCTCGGCTGATGGCTAATGAAGAAACTGGAATGGTATTGTCTAATAATGATGATGGTGATCGCAATAAGCATCTTAAAATGCCAGATCAATCCACTTAGCAATTATTGGTAAAGTTATAACACAAGTGGGTCATTGCAGTAGTGTGTGGATCTGTCTGCATTTCCCAACAGCTGTGGAGTCCCATGCTTCCTCAAAGTCCATAAAGGGTTTGGTTCGGTTTGTTGGAAGTCTGTTTTTTTTTTCCTTTGCTGTACACTAAAGCTCAGTTTTGATAGGAATTTTCTTTGTAATTTCCCCAGAACCTCTTCTCACAAAACTAATGGGGCAAGTTGCTTTTTTTATTCATGTATTCTATTTTATTGTGCAAATTAGAGGCTTTTTAATATGGAGCAATTTATAAATAGGAATGGAGCAATTTATAAATAGGAATTTATTGGTATTGCTTTCTTCAGGTACTAATGAAAATGGGAAGGGTTTGCTACTTGTTCATCAGTAGTGGAGTCCTGTTGCTGTCAATAAGTTCTGCATAGATAAACTGCATAGTCTCCTCACTCCTATGGGCATAATATATTTCAAATCTTCTGTGTGAATCTTATTAAACCATTTAAAATCTTCTTGATGAAGTAGTTTTAAGTTCCTAATACAGGAGGTTGTTCCCATTTATCTCCAAATGACCTCTTTGTCCCCAGATTTACGTATTTCCTTGAATTAAAAATGTCACTTGGTCACGTTCAGTAGGAGAATGTCTTTGAAAGTCTGACCTGTGGGAACATGATGAATAGTGACAGGGGAAGGATTTTGCCCAGTGAGAATACCAAATCATGTAGCACTGTAGTTTCACTTACTAAATACTGTCCAGGCTCTATTGTTGAACCCGGTGCTGCCAGTGTCACTTTGTCAGGATGTTTTCTGTCCTGTGACGAGTAGCTTCAAATGTACTCATCCATCTTCTTGTCCCATTACGTTTCATGTGACTGATGTTCTGCACCCATTAAAATTGATGGGAAAGAACAAAGAGAAGAAAAATGTGCCCTTCAACTGATTATGCCTTTGAAAGAGCAAATGAGACTCTACTGCTATCTAGAGTAAATTGAACAGTTATTTCTGGTTTTAGCTATATTACTTAGCTTCTATTGGTCCTTATTAGCAGTAGATCCCTTATTTTGTTATTTTGATATTATATTGAGAGCAGTAAGTTTATGTCAATATTTTCTCCTTTAATTTTGTGACAATAAGTGAACCTATAGACTCTTTTAGATATATCAGCTGCCTCTGGTAATCTTGCCCGTGAGATATTGCTAGCATGCCTGAACACCCTCTCAGGGAAGGACGGAGGTATGTTTGGCAAGCCCGGGCCATTCCTCTGAGGAAGGACTCACAGGGCTTTGCTCAGCCACAGCTCCTGTGCGCTGGGAGAGCACTTGTGCGGGATGTCACAAGGTTCTGCTGGATAATAAGTGCTTGCTCACCTTACGCTGAGATCTTCAGGGCAATTAATGGGAGACTAGAAATACAAAGGCCTTTGTAGTATTGGCTTTATCTTTATGTCACGGATACAGATGGTTTCCCAAAGTGCTAGTCCAATGTTTCAGAGTTAGACGAGGGCCATTAGCCAGCTGAATGGAGAGGATAGATGTCATATTTACTGACAACCAAAGACAAAACACAGAGGAAAAGCAAAAGTGAAGGCTCCTGAGTGATCAGTATGTCTGATTATTTATAGCTTATTTGACAGCCTTCTCAATACAGCAGCCAACCATTCTTTCCCATTTGTGCACAGTAATGAGACTTTAATTTTTCTTTAAATTTAGGCTTTGACCATGGGTGCTTGCATGCCCCAGAAATGCAACTTAATGGGCCTCTTTAGGCTCCCTGATGTTGTTGCAGAGACTTCTGCAAGTGCTGAGTGCAGTTGTTGACTTCCCTAGTGGTACTAGTATGCATTAAAGTTTATTTCCATGCGAAGTTGAAATATGTTTCGGTTTTGTAAAACTCTGTGGCAGGAATTTGGGTTTCTTAGACTTTGCCTTGAAATTAATGCTTTGTCTTAGGAATTTAGGCTTAGCTGGTGCTCTACCTGAAGTTCCCAAAGTGTGTTTGTCTTGGGGGCTGGGAAATGCTACAGAGACCAGGGAGGTGATAGTGCCTCTGTATTTGGCACTGGTGAGGCCGCACCTCGAGTACTGTGTTCAGTTTTGGGCCCCTCACTACAAGAAGGACATCGAGGTGCTGGAGCGTGTCCAGAGAAGGGCAACGAAGCTGGTGAAGGGTCTAGAGCACAAGTCTTATGAGGAGCGGCTGAGGGAGCTGGGGTTGTTTAGTCTGGAGAAGAGGAGGCTGAGGGGAGACCTTATTGCTCTCTACAACTACCTGAAAGGAGGTTGTAGCGAGGTGGGGGTCGGTCTCTTCTCCCAAGTACCAAGCGATAGGACGAGAGGAAATGGCCTCAAGCTGCGCCAGGGGAAGTTTAGGTTAGATATTAGGAAAAACTTCTTTACTGAAAGGGTAGTCAGGCATTGGAACAGGCTGCCCAGGGAAGTGGTTGAGTCCCCATCCCTGGAAGTATTTAAAAGACAGGTAGCTGTGGTGCTTGAGGACATGGTTTAGTGGTGGACTTGGCAGTGCTAGGTTAACGGTTGGACTCGATGATCTTAAAGGTCCTTTCCAACCTTTATGATTCTGTGATTCTGTGAGTCTTGAAAGATTGTTCCCTACAACATTACCTATAATTATTTGAGATTTCTGATAGGCATCAAGGCCTGTTGCTTTGTCCAACATTTTTCTCAGACTGGAGATGGTGTATTATGAAGTGGATAATATTCCTATGTTGGCAGTGGGTTCACTTGGGTTATTATTTATCCATATTTTAAAGACAATTGTTCACATGTATAATTTGTGAAGAGGAGCTTGATTAAGATTAAAATAGGCTATTAAGACTTTAAGAACCTTAATTTAGTCATTTCTTTATGAGCTTCCCTGCTCTCTTTAGTTGCTTACTTGAACTCCAGCTGAGAGTGGATTCATTATTTTAAAGGAACATTCTTACAGATAATTAACTCCCAAAATGAGTGGAAGTTATGCAAAAATGCAATGAGACTTCAGTTAGGTCCTACTTTGCAGGACAGCTCTGGACTATTCAAGCACGTTATCACCCTTAACATTAGAGGTACTTGAACAAGTAACCCCAGAGTAAACAGGGGCATGAACTTTACGTGCAGGGCTATATTGCCATTCTTTTACCCTGTGCTAAAATGACTTGGGGAAAAGGGACTGGTGGCAGAATGCACTCTTTCTTTTATTTAGCACAAAAGTATGCAACAGGTAGCTGATGCTTTGAAATTTGCACCCCTGAAATGGTTATTCTTTCCCATGCGTGTGTCTTCAGTGGGATATGAAAAAGGTGGGAAGTGGATAGAAATCTCGGGTTACCCTTCTGGATTGCAGTGACTGCAGCAGCTGCTGGGAATAGGTCCCAATGAATAAATTCTGTTGCCAAGCAGAACCACTTCTTAGCACTATGCAGAAAGGTCATCACTCAAATAATAGCGCTGTTAATTTCTAGCGTGACTTGAGAAGGGATAGGTCTCAGCCTCCCACCTCCCCATACCTCAGGAGACTTGAGTTGGAAGCTGCTCTAAGCCTTGGGTTACAGATTTTTGGGAAAGCTGTTCCCATGTTTTTGATTTGGAAGACACTGAGAAATGCTTAGCTTTTTGTTGTGGTGAGGAAAATCTGAATGCAAGAGGAGGGATGAGAAAATCGGATTTCCTTTTATTGTACAGGAACACTGTACAACACTGACAGAATATTTACTCCTGTCTCTTTCTTCTAATTTGATTCTCTGACTACCGTATCAATCTTTGTTCATTGCTGAAACAAAATTACAAAGTAGCATAGGTGTTGCTGCTGGTACCTCAGCAACAACTAAAAGACAGGAAAGAATGAGAGATTTGAGCCATTCTAGAAGATTTATTTGCAAATTCATCCACAATGAAATGCGCTAGAAGTGTTGTGAGATGGCTCCTCAAGCCATTTCAACCAAAAGGTCTTTTACGGTTCCTTTTTTTCTTCCTCTAGTGAGAGATCTTTTATGTACAGATGTGTTCAGTACTAGTAAGTATTGAACTCTGATTGACTAGCTTGCTTTCCACTCCACGGCACATGTATAGTCATTTGAATAATACAAATTGCACTGGCATTACTAGCATGTACAGCAATGTGGAGTAAAACTTTACTGCCTGCAGTTAAAATACTGTGAATATTTTTTTTCTAGTGGACAGTTATGTCTTTTACCTTGCTATTAAAGAAGGGAACACAGCGTTGCACCAGGGAAGTTCGCCTTGCCTCACCGTATTGGCATGGTTTTTGTTCAGCCCGCGCAGAAGGAAAAGAGGATCGCCCTGGCCTCTGCTGAGCAGGACGTGCCACCGTTGCAGTAACGACAGGGCGCTCCCACAGTTTTTCTTACAGGATCTGAGGGTGATCCATAAGCAAGCGAGTCTCATGGTTGCATTTGTAGAATAGGGCTGTATTGGCCGTCCCTTTCCAGGTAGGTAAGTGTCAACAGAGTGAAGTTAAAGATACATGACCAAAGTTTCAGGTGCTGTAAGATATTTTTACCTTTGTTATTTCTTGCATCTGTAGAAGCGTGCTTACAGAAAACAATATGCAGAATTAAACCTTTCAGTAAGGACACTTTTCTGGTATAAGTGTAGTGGAGATTTGTATTTACAGCAGGAAAAAGTCATGCTTCCTGTAGATTGGCATTACGTTGGGCCCGCTTGGAGAACAGAGGCAGAATTCATCTCCGGAGAGTATTTTCCTAGCATGCTGCTGGAAGCACAAGGTACTATTTGTTTCCTATTCTTAGAAACAGGCCTGTAGTTTTTAATCAATTTAGCATTCACCTGACACACTAAGATCTTTGTTAAGTGCATTATAGGCTGTGTAAATAAATTAGGAAGAAAATAGTGCATTGGGGATAATCCACTGACTAAAATTACAGGGTGGCGTTTTTGCTAGGACCTCTCTGAAAGTAAATTCATGGGAAATACTTCAAACCTCTCTGTGAGAAGAGCGCTAATTTATATTTCATTCACAAACAGCTTCTAGAAAATACTACGTGACGCAGATAAATAAAGTCGTCAGAATGAGATGATGCTAAAAATTCATAAATATGTTTACACTTGCGAGTGGCAAATGTTACAGCTTTCAGCGCTGAGAGTATATTCAGGAATATTGTCCATATGCCTCTATTGGCTGACAAAGTAATGCAGCTTGCGTTACTCTAAATGAACATTCAGAGATTGGAAACTTGCCGTTGTTTGAGAATTTAGACCTTACTTGCACCTGTCTGCAGAGTATAAACTTCTGATTATCCTTTACAAATGTTTTAGCTCTAAGAAGCATTTTCTTAAGTTACGGATACTTAACCTGTTTCCACATTTGCAGCTAAATAGTTGCAATAGCTTGAATAGTATGGAAATAACAGGGTTAGATTTTCTTCATTTTTGTGATATGTTATAAAAAAACCCAAAGTTTAGAGTTGCGGCTGTTTATCCGGGAGTATAAATCATTTTACAGAACAGGAAACTTCAATTAAATACTACTTTTTATGCCTTGCTATATGTAACTGATTGATACTGGGGAACTGAGAACGCAGAGTCCTTCATCACCTATATCCAGGATTGTGGAGAGAATACTCATTAAATTAACATTAACTTAAGAAAAATGAAACTTCCAAGCCAATTACAGTTTACTGTTTAGACTGAAACAAAAAAAATGACCTTTGTAAGAGAATATGTGACTTGAACAGGCAGTTCCATATAAAATTGAGAAGTTGCAAATGTCCTGCGCTTGAGTGATGGTGCGCATGTGATCTTAGTTCTGCTTCATTAGCCCCTAGTGAATGAGTGGTAAATTTTTCCTATTTATACATCTTCTGTCAGGGGATCATAAACATAGCCTGACTAGTGCATGTTTTCACTGCAGCAACTTCATTTATATATTTTTTTGCAGCTTTGATGAATAGTTTATATCCCACTTGAATAAATTTTTCTTCTTTTCAAATATTCAGATAGATATTAGCAGTGGTTAATTATGCACTCAGTACCTTTTGTAATAGAACTATCTGTCATTATGGCAAGCTTTTATGTTGTATTTGAGGGATTCAGTCTTCTCAGTAAAATATTGCTTTTGCAGTATGCATGGGAACGATCAATTTTATTTTCTGCTGATTTGATAATTTTCTACTAAAATTTAATCTTCTGTGCTGTGGAGTTTGTAGCCAATTGAAAGATTTTTCCCTCTGCTAATAGAATATCTAATGCTTCAGCTTTTTACTTCCCATTTCTGTAAGTATGCCTTTAGATTTTTCTGCATGATGATACATTTCTGTCTCCTTTCATCGGTAAAGAAATGTGCAGCTAGGTTATGTTTTCTGTGTCATTCACTAATTCAGAATACCAGGGCTGTAAACAACACTTCCTTTTTTCCGGTTGTTTCACCAGCAGTGATGTTTTGTGTAGAGGGTACTGTGGGTAAGCCACTAGACATACTACAGACGTGATGAATATGGTATAGGTTGGTGAGTAGTTTGTTTATCATAGAATCATAGAATCATTTAGGTTGGAAAGGACCTTTAAGATCATTGAGTCCAACCATTAACCTGACACTATGAAGTCCACCACTAAACCATGTCCGTAAGCACCACAGCTACCCGTCTTTTAAATACCTCCAGGGATGGGGACTTAACCACTTCCCTGGGCAGCCTGTGCCAGTGCTTGACAACCCTTTCGGTGTAGAAATTTTTCCTCATATCCAACCTAAACCTCCCCTGGTGCAACTTGAGGCCGTTTCCTCTTGTCCTATTGCTTGTTACTTGGGAGAAGAGACCGACCCCCACCTCCCTACAACCTCCTTTCAGGTAGCTGTAGAGAGCCATAAGGTCTCCCCTCAGCCTCCTCTTCTCCAGACAGAACAACCCCAGCTCCCTCAGCCGCGCCTCCAAAGACTTGTGCTCTAGACCCTTCACCAGCTTTGTTGCCCTTCTTTGGACACGCTCCAGCACCTCGATGTCCTTCTTGTAGTGAGGGGCCCAAAACTGAACACAGTACTCGAGGTGCAGCCTCACCAGTGGCAAGTACAGGGGGACGATCGTGCCTCTATGAGGGAAGCCAGAGCAAAGCCGAACAATTAGACATCTCTATAAACCAAGGATTTTTCCCTTTCTTTACTTCACTGGACCCAAGATTCATAGTTCAAGCTTCTTTTTTTTTTTTTTTTTTGGTGCCCTTGTCATGATCTCTTGCTGAGTCTCTAAGCTCTTCTTTAGACAGTAAAAATAATTAGTTCTCACGCTGAGTACTTGAACCTTGAACAAATATTGAGCAAACTGAAATTAAAAAAACACAGCTTTCAATGAGGTGTCTTGCTGACCCAACTTGTCTTGCCCATTTCTGAGCCGAGGAAGGTCCCAGCCTTCTTGGAGGCCACCCACAAGAGGCAGCACAGGATCCTCCCAGCCACTTCTACACATTCTGTTGTTGGTCTTGGATAGAGTAAATTCCACGTAGGGTCCTCTGCCCTCTATATTGTTGATTTTCCTGCTTTCAGGTTTTTGTCCAGGATTTTCAAAGGCCCGATCAAGGTATTTGTTAGGTATTCGTTAGGTATTTGTCGCAATTTAATTTCAAGGAGTCTCAGCAATTTTCTTAGTGTTCTATAGACCCTTTAGTCTTAAACCCTGTTAGATGGAGCCAACCAAGTCTAAGTGGAAAGTGGTATCTTTGAGATACACCTACGCAAGTTTTCCCAAAACGCTCCGCCAGTCCTATCGCACCACAACCACCCGTAGGTGTGAAAGGTGTTACATCTCCAGCTCCAACTGAAGTTGCCAGCAGGCATTTGGCACTTTTTTTATGATAATGGTCTATCAGTCCTAGAGGAAGAGCATGAAAAATTGTCTGAGCTTTGGATGGCCTTATACTCAGTGGTGAATTTTACATAATTGGAATAAGATGAGGGAGAGAGAGGACAGAAACTTTGTAAATGACAGTTACTAAAAGTACATAGCAGAGATAACACAGGCATGACTTAAGAGCTATCTTCTTTTACTATTATTGTAAACGCCTGGATTCTCTGCTACATTAGAACTGCTCTCCTAATCAAAATAAGATAAGATCATAAATGGAAACAAACTTGATAATAATAATAGATATTATCATAGAATCAAAACCAACTCTTAAAAACACCTTTCTCCCACCCCTCCCTTCTTCCCAGACTTAACTTTACTCCTGAATTCTCTACCTCCTCCCCACCAGCGGTGCCGAGGGACAGGGAACAGGAGTTGTGGTCAGTTCATGACACGTTGTCTCTGCTGCTCCTTCCTCCTCAGAGTGAGGACTCCTCACACTCTTCCCCTGCTCCAGCGTGGGGTCCTTCCCATGGCAGACAGTCCTCCTTGAACTTCTCCAACGTGAGTCCTTCCCATGGGCTGCAGTTCTTCACAAACTGCTCCAGCGTGGGTCCCTTCCATGGGGTGCAGTCCTTCAGGAACAAACCGCTCCAGCGTGGGTCCCCCGTGGGGTCACAAGTCCTGCCAGAAAACCTGCTCCAAGCGTGGGCTCCTCTCTCCACGGGTCCACAGGTCCTGCCAGGAGCCTGCTCCAGCATGGGCTTCTCACGGGGTCACAGCCTCCTTCACGCATCCACCTGCTCCAGTGTGGGGTCCTCCACAGGCTGCAGGTGGATATCTGCTCCACTGTTAAGCTCCGTGGGCTGCAGAGGGACAGCCTGCCTCACCATGGTCTTCCCCACAGGCTGCAGGGGAATCTCTGCTCCAGTGCCCAGAGCACCTCCTCCCCCTCCTTCTGCACTGACCTGGGTGTCTGCAGAGTTGTTCCTCTCACATATTCTCACTCCTCTCTCCAGCTGCAGTTGCACAAGTTTTTCCCCTTTCTTAAATACGTTATCCCAGAGGCGCTACCACCGTTGCTGATGGGCTCAGCCTTGGCCAGCGATGGATCCGTCTTGGAGCTGGCTGTCATTAGCTCTATTGGACATAGGGGAAGCTTCTAGCAGCTTGCCACAGAAGCCACCCCTGTAGCCCCCCACTACCAAAACCTTGCCATGCAAACCCGGTACATCATTTTTGTGGCCCTCCTCTGGACCCACTCCAACAGGTCCATGTCTTTCCCATACTGAGGGCTCCAGAGCTGGACGCAGCACTGCAGGTGGGGTCTCACCAGAGCGGAGCAGAGGGCCAGAATTGCCTCCCTCAACCTGCTGGCCACGCTTCTTTTGATGCAGCGCAGGATACGGTTGGTTTTCTGGTCTGTGAGTGCACGTTGCCGGCTCATGTCCAGCTTTTCATCCATCAGTACCCCCAAGTCCTTCTCGGCAGGGCTGCTCTTAATCCCTTCATTCCCCAGCCTGTATTGCTGCCAGGGGTTGCCCAGACCCATGTGCAGGACCTTGCACGTGGCCTTGTTGAGCCTCATGAGGTTCACATGAAGACGCTTCTCAGGCTTGTCCTTATCCCCCTGGATGGCATCCCATCCCTCAGGCGTGTCAGCCACACCAGTCAGTTTGGTGTCATCTGCAAACTTGCTGAGGGTGCACTTGATCCCCCTGTGTATGTCATTGATGAAGGTATTGAACAGCACTGGCCCCAGTACGGACCCCTGAGGGACACCATTTGTCACTGATCTCCATCTGGATATCGAGCCATTAACTCTCTGGATGCAACCATCCAACCAATTCCTCATCCACCGAACAGTCCACCCATCAAATCCATCTCTCTCCAATTTAGAGAAGGATATTGTGGGGGACCGTGTCAAAGGCCTTACAGAAGTCCAGATAGACGACATCCGTAGCTCTTTCCCTGTGCACTGATGTAGTCACTCCATGATAGAAGGCCACTAGGTTGTTCAGGCAGGACTTGCCCTTAGTGAAGCCGTGCTGGCTGTCCTGAGTCACCTCCCTGTCCTCCATGTGCCTTAGCATAGCTTCTAGGAGGATCTGTTCCATGATCTTCCCAGGCACAGAGGTGATGTGCGGACCCTAGGAGCAGCAGAGGATCAAAGTCTAGGAGCAGCTTTTGGAAACTGGTTACTTAATGCCTTACTATTGAGTGTTCAGTCCTGTGAATGATGGGAGAGATGAAGAGCTGCATCAAACTTTTTCTTTCGATGTAGCAGAATTCTTCGCTATCTTGGCCATGCAAGTCCCATGGCTTGCTCATCAGTCCAACCACTTTCACGGGATGGGATGAGCAGTGAGGTTTAAGGAAATAAGCGACAGAGGCGGTTGGAAATTCTCATACGGAAGAAGAAATTTCTTTTGACTGTTACCATTTCAAGGCCTCTTTTTAATGGTGCATAACAAACCCCACAATCTAGCTCATTATTTCTGACCTGTTGTATTTCTAAAATCTTCACTTGGAATACAGAAAATTCACAGGTAAGTTTAATAGCAGTCAATATAAGCCATGAATATGTTAATAATTTTGATTGCCGATTGATGAGCACTCGTGCTCCATTAGTGCAAAACAGATTGAGGATTCAGGAAGGTGAGGGGGCTCATGAAAATTGGAGAGACCAGATGACCAGAAGTATGAGAGTTTCCAATGAAAGCTGTCTGTCTCATGGTGTTAGACATCTGCTGTTTTCTTTGTCACACTGATGAATTCCTAGTTTTCTGTTCCTCTTTTAGCCTTTGACTTAAACAAATCTTTACTTACTCTTCTTTTTCTGGAAAGGATTTACAGGAACCTTGTGCATAGTTCATTAAGTATCTATAGGTACATAGCACAGGACATGTAATAGTACTACTCCAGGTCTGTTACCTTAACCATAGTATCAAAGTACCTATCAGACTAATAGAATAACCTTGATCTGAGACAAGTAAGTACAGGAAACGAAGGTTTAAAAAAAGGTTTGCCCAAGGTCACATAAGGTGCCAAGAACCTGAAATTAGGGCTTCCACTCTATTCAACCCTTTTTTTTTTTCTTTTTTTTTTCTCCCCAAAATAAAGAATAACAACTCTGCTGAAGATAAACAGAAAAAATACAGTTGGGTTTGTTTGAGGATTATGCCTCATGATATTACAGCAGTTCTTCGGGTAGAGGAAATGTCTCTCGCTTATGTTTTCATGACAGGGTAGGTACATGTGTAAAAATAATTATGCTTGGATCAGCATATTTGCAGTTTAACAATCAACTGCTGATTATCTGCTGATTCTTGCAAAACAGAAAATCTGTTCTTATACAAACATTAATTATGGAATATCTGACAGAATCATTCCAAACTGGTTTAATTATACACAGTTTTTATACCCTGTTTAATTGTATTTTCACTGAAGAAAGATCCAGACCAGTCCTCTTACTAAAGCTCTTTTTACATCTTTACATTTGCTTTAGCGGTTAAACTGACCGGATTGTCCTGGATGGTTCACCATTGGGGTAGACAATTTTTCGAGTAGGTCTCCAACCTCTATTAATTACCGTATTGGGATGGGCCTTCTGTATCACATCAAATGGATTGCATCTGTTACATCCAGTAAAATTGGTGTGTGGCGGTTATTGATGAGGCCTCAACCATCCTGGTTTTATTAAGACCATTTTTACACCTAGTTTACAAGCTAACAGTGCCATTATCTCTCCCCAAAATCCCTTGGCGGTTAGTACCGCCAGCAGCAGTAGAAATTACAGAGGGATTAATCTCTGGCTGCAGCCCCCAAAAGCTTTTCTCCAGAGGTACGGAATGATATGTTGAATTGTGTTAAGCAGTGAAAGATTTAATGAAAAAAAACCTCCCGAGTGCCTGCCTGCATCGGAGTCAGCGTCTGTCCCTTTCCAAACTTGTCAATACCGTTTTCTGTCTGTGCAGGCCTGCTGAGCTGCTGAGATACGCACGACGGCTTGGGCTGTTTTGTTGCAGTAGTTGTTTTTAAAAGCCCAACCCTGCAGAAGGTTGGTCGGAGCAGTCGATTTCAGAGGAAAATGAGGAGATGGCGTAGAAGAAGGAGGGAATTAAAGATCTCTTGAGAGTCCTTTTCATTGCAAATCATTTTTCCAGCTGTGGGAGAGGGTCTGGAGCAGTGAGCAGAGCAGGGGGAGACAGATCCCGTGGATGAGGACAAAGAGCGACACTGGGCACAAAAGGGTGAGGGAGAGGAGAGGGGCGGCGGTGACTTGGCAGGTCACTCCTGCGGCGCCCTGCTCTGCCTGATAAGGGTGGGTTTTATAGCGGGGATGCTGCCGCGGACACACCTCTGTGCGCACTGCAGAGGCACCGGGGTTTGGGGAAGGAACGATAAGGAACACAATGAATAACTAACAAAGCCCATTTGATGAATGCAGTCATTTGCATTACAGTGCCAGATAGCTTTGCTCCTGGTGGCTGGGCGTCATACCCAGCTACAAATATTATTAGTATCGTTTCAATGACATCTAAGGGTGACAGTAGACTGTATGGGGGGAGAGGTTGTTAGGAAGTTTCAAGTTTTGCAGAAGAAAAGGAAGGCTAGAGAACAGCGAGCCAAACATCCCTCACTTTTCTTTGGTTTAAGGAAGTTATGGCAGGATTACTAAAATAGGTTTCTTTGAGTTGTGGAGACTGTATACAAGTAAAGAAAAAATAAAAGACAGAACCAACATCATGGTATGTATCATGCCTTCTTGTTTGCATTTTGTGACTAGCTTTTTTCATACAAATGCCAGAGAAAATGCATGGTAATCAGTGATAGCTTCTACACAAAGCCTATGCCTGTAGGTGCAGTGTCTACACATCAGCAGAGTACTTTTTGTGACTTTCTTGAAGACACAGTATAAAACATTAGCACCAATCAGAGCTTTCCTTGTGTCTTTTTTGTTTTGTTTTGTTTTCACTTTCATTCACGGTGTTTTCCAGTGAAGTATAAATGGGTGCATTTTGTGCTATGTTTTGTTCTTCATACCTCATTCCCCAGGAAAAAAAATCCATTTCTTCTAATGACAGAGGGAGATCACGCAAGTAAAGCATATTTCAATCTTTAGCCTAGCACAAGCAAAGAATATAAAAATCCATGACCCAGAGACAACTGCAGGCTTCAGCTTCAACTCGTTATGATCTACCACCACATCCCTGACCTGTATCATCTGCTTTTGCCATGCAGAAAAACACAGGACATATGGGACTTGTGTAATGTATCTGAATGTTAGTTGCAGAATTTGCATCTGTTTACAGTGCATGGTCTTGATCCTCAGACATAGAAGCCAGGAACACCCCTGATTTCATAAATAACCTTTGCCTTCCTTGGTGTCCTTTTTCCTTTCTAGTGTTTGTTTCTCTGATTGTTTCTCTGATCATTTCTCTTGGACATTAAGTGGCCTGAACTCATGTGTATTGCACTTGTTATGTGTCTGTAGTTCATATATGTTTATATGCTCTGTATTTCCACTAGCTGATAATAGCTAGTGACAATATAGAAAATGTATGTGCTAAGTGTCAGAAGGTGGAAAGGTGCTAAATATTAGCAAAGCACCGATGTAACTCTTCTTATAAGAGGACTTTAATCTCTTGTTCTGTTTTGGGTACTTCCTTGCTGGAGTATTTCTAAGAAATTACAAAGAAAGTCATAGAATAGTTTGGGTTGGAAGGGACATTTAAAGGTCATCTAGTCCAGCCCCCACCCCCCCCGCAATAAGCAGGGACATCTTCAACTAGATCAGGTTGCTCAGAGCCCTGTCCAGTCTGACCTTGAATGTTTCCAGGGATGGGGCATCTACCACCTCTCTGGGCAACCTGTCCAGTGTTTCACCACCCTCATCATAAAAAATTTCATCCTTATATCTATGCTCAATCCGCCCTCCTTTAGTTTAAAACCATTACCCCTTGTCCTATTGCAACAGGCCATACTAAAAATTTTGTCCCCATCTTTCTTATAAGCCCCCTTTAAGTACTGAAAGGCCGCAATAAAGTCTCCCCAGAGCCTTCTCTTCTCCAGGCTGAACAGCCCCAACTCTCTCAGCCTTTCTTCATAGGAGAGGTGTTTCATCCCTCTGATCATCTTCATGACCCTCCTCTGGACCCACAGGTCCATGTCTTTCCTGTGCTGAGGACCCCAGAGCTGGACGCAGCACTGCAGGTGGGGTCTCACCAGAGCAGAGTAGAGGGGCAGAATTGCCTCCCTCAACCTGCTGGCCACGCTTCTTTTGATGCAGCGCAGGATACGGTTGGCTTTCTGGTCTGTGAGTGCACGTTGCCGGCTCATGTCCAGCTTTTCATCCATCAGTACCCCCAAGTCCTTCTCGGCAGGGCTGCTCTCAATCCTTTCATTCCCCAGCCTGTATTGCTGCCAGGGGTTGCCCAGACCCAAGTGCAGGACCTTGCACGTGGCCTTGTTGAACCTCGTGAGGTTCACATGAAGACGCTTCTCAGGCTTGTCCTTATCCCCCTGGATGGCATCCCATCCCTCAGGCGTGTCAGCCACACCAGTCAGTTTGGTGTCATCTGCAAACTTGCTGAGGGTGCACTTGATCCCCCTGTGTATGTCATTGATGAAGGTATTGAACAGCACTGGCCCCAGTACGGACCCCTGAGGGACACCATTTGTCACTGATCTCCATCTGGATATCGAGCCATTAACTCTCTGGATGCAACCATCCAACCAATTCCTCATCCACCAAACAGTCCACCCATCAAATCCATCTCTCTCCAATTTAGAGAAGGATATTGTGGGGGACCGTGTCAAAGGCCTTATAGAAGTCCAGATAGACGACATCCGTAGCTCTTTCCCTGTGCACTGATGTAGTCACTCCATGATAGAAGGCCACTAGGTTGTTCAGGCAGGACTTGCCCTTGGTGAAGCCGTGCTGGCTGTCCTGAGTCACCTCCCTGTCCTCCATGTGCCTTAGCATAGCTTCTAGGAGGATCTGTTCCATGATCTTCCCAGGCACAGAGGTGAGGCTGATAGGCCGGTAGTTCCTTTTTAAAGGAACTACCTTTTTAAAAACGGGTGCAATGTTTCTCTTTTTCCAGTCCCCGGGGACTTCACCTGACTGCCATGACTTTTCAAGTATCATGGAGAGTGGCTTGGCAACTACATCAGCCAATTCCCTCACGACTCCGGGATGCATCTTGTCACGTCCCATAGACTTACGTACGTTCAGGTTCCTCAGGTGGTCATGAACGTCATCTCTTACAGTGGGAGGGACTTTGCTCCCCCAGTGCTGCCTTGCAGTCCATCCACTTGAGAGGTGTGGGAAGAGAGGTTGCCAGGGAAGACTGCCAGTCAGCAGAAGTTGAGAGGCAGGAGAACCACACTTGAATAGAGCTAAAAAGAATTAAGAGTCTCAGACCTAAGAAGTTTGGGGTTGTCATTCCTAAGAAAGTCAGTGATGGTGGACAATTCCCATCAGCATGTAAGACAGGAACATGCTTGCACAGCCTGATGAAATGGCAAGGTTTGCGTTAGCAAGGGCTCCATCAGTGTCTGGGCAACCCAGAGCAATGACCAATCCTTTGCTGACTTGGGGATCAATGTAATCATTTTCTGATTCAGGTTTTACTGTTGTATAATCATGTTTTCTTATTGCTGCTATAAAAGTTAGTTCATCATTTTCTCCTCTTGACAGTTGTGAAGTAAAGATACAGAAGAGCAAGGGGTTTTTTGGGTTTGATTTTTTGTTTTGTTTTGGGTTTTTTTTGTCAGTGAGCATGTAGATTATGTTTTGGATGTTCAGTTAATGTGTGTAAGATATGATCCGAATCCAAGCTAAATCACATTTGAAGTTTGGTAGGTATTTGATCAGCCTACAGAAATACTTAAAGGAGGTAATTGTTGTCAAATTTCAGTATCTTGTAAAGGAAATTGGAAGCCTCTGTAAGAAAACAGAATATGCTTTAAGCCAGTGTTTTGTAATACTGTTATGTATTCGGATTTTTGCAAGTGCATCTTGCATATACTTCAATTCCAGTGAGTCTTCCAATCCCAACTGGGAGCACAATAAGGAACTAATAACAAAGCAACCAGAAAAATCTGAGCTATCCCAATTCTTTAAGAAATGTTTTGGCTTTGACATACTTCAGCAAAACGTTCATTCATTAGTAGGAAGCATTTAGCTTAAAAACCTGACTTCACAATTTCTGTTTCCAGAAGTAATAAAAGGAACTTCTTAATTGACAAAACATTTTCCCCACTGAGATACCGACTTTCCAATCCATAGTGGTGTCACAGGGTTATTGGCTGGACTCTGAGGAGCCTGACTTCCAGTTGCCGTTATTCATGTGAGCTGTGACACGTTGTATGCTTTCTGCCTTTAAAAGCCTGTAGTGTGTGTAGATTTATTTCCAATTAAATAAATACAATTATGCACGATTTCTGAAAGTATGTTCAGAGGTAGAAAGTTTGCCCTGAAAAAGGAAAGAGTATTTATGTAAAGCATTAATGGCTAGGTAGGATCAACTTATTTATTTGAAGAGGCTTAATGTGCTGGTAAGCTGGCTGGGGAGGAAGTCCCAGTTGTACACTGGTTCAGTGCAAGGGGGCTGTGGTTCCTGACAGGACCTCCTGCTGTCACCAAAATGTGAATATTAACTATAACAACATAACAAAGCTGTGAGATTATATCTGAACAGCAGGTCACCTCTTTCTTTCCATTTCTGTAACTTGCTGCCGGCTTTACTGGGACTCTCTTAGAGCTTAAAATGCTAAATGCATAAAGGCAGTTTTTCATTTTGGGGAGTTGTTGAGCGATAACTGGTTTACAGTATTTTTGCCAATAAAACATCATTCTTACAGTTTTCCAAGGTCCTCTACTCCTGGAGACTAATCCATTGTCACTACCTTCAGTTTTCATTCTCACCTCTGTGTGAATGTCCTTTTGTAGCTTAGTCTATTGCCAGTGTCAAACTAAAATTGAGGCATTCTTGCTTATTAATATATTATGAATACACTACACCGCCAACAGAGCTTAATCTTTCACGTTGACTCCTAGTCATCTTTCAGAAGCGTACAGAACGTGAAAATGGGCCACTTGAAACATTTTAACCTGATTGGAAAAAAAATCTTTTTTCTCCTTATCCTTGCAGCTCCCTAGTTAAACCTGCGTAGACTGCTGAGCTGAATATGGAAGCACAAAGCTTGTTCAGATGACCACCCGTCACTTCGTGCTTATTGATAGGCTTTGAACGAGAGTGCTGTGTGACTGACAGATGCAAAGCACCACATGCTCTGCTTTAAATTTGGCATTGTCAAAATAGTGAAGCACTCTTGGAGCAAGCCCGTTATTGCTGAGGATGCGCGGCATGGCTCAGTGTGTAAAGCTTCATCATTTATGTGAGGGGGGAAACAGGAGAGGGAGAAAGAGAGAAGAAATATGCAAGTAACTGAGAATTACAGGGCTGAAGCTGCACCTAAGGGTTGGCATGAAAGTGAAGCTCAAGAGGTTTCTTGTCCTTAGGGGTGGGAGAGGTCTGTTTTTTAAAGGTACATATAGGAGTATATCTTCTCTATGCCTGTGAAGGGTGAGACAATAAACGTGCTTGAACCGCAACAACACAGGTTTGGGTTTGAGTCCAAAAAAACCTTACCAGAGTAAAAAGGATGGCTTGGAGTTGCTAGTAGGTATCTGTTAGTAGCAGGTTTTGAGAACAGATTAAATAAACTCCTCTCAGGTAAATCCTTGAGACAGGGGTGGATTAGATGATCATCTGAGCTCTGTCTAGGCCTATTTTTCAATGATTTTACATTGTGTGTGTGTGCGCTGTGCTCATGGGTATGTGTGAGGAAGAAGTAAAAGAAGAGGAGAGATGATGATCTGTACTTCATAGGCAACTTGCAAAACATCCCTCTGTTCTCTGATCCCTTTCTGCAATTGCATATATTATGGGAGCAAATGAAAAAATGGACAGTTTTTTAAATTTTAGTGAAAGCTGTATCTTCAGTTGGTATTCTGTAAAGCAGCGTAGAAGCGTGATGAGGAAATGTGCAGTATAGCATCACTTGGACGTAGAAAGGGAATTGGAAAGTAGTAAATACATGGCTTCGTTTATATGATTATGCTTATTCAGCCTGAGCAGCAAATTCTTCTGATCAGGCAGAACTTGAGGACCATGGCTTTATTCTGACCAAACTTCTCATGGCCTGGAGCCAGTGATAGGCAGGGGGGTGACGGAGCCCCGGACAGTCCCATCCCATGGCCTTGTGATCTCCTGTCCAGCTGCATCCAGATGTGGCAGCAAGCTCCTCGGGCAGGGACCGCTGCCCTGCCCTGGGTGTGCGGGTGCAGTGTGCTTCGGGTGCCCTCCTCCTTGCTCGCCCGGGAGCGCCCGCCCGCCGTCTGGAGCAGGGAGCAAAGACATTAGCATCTACATGACCTTACAGAAGACAACCCCATACGTTTCCCGTCTGAAATGTGGCTGAGGGCATCTGGCCCTAGGTTTTTTGTGTCAGGATGATTCTTCTCATTGAACCATGAGCAGCATGTTGTTAAAGAGTCGGTTTGTCAGAAAAGAGGGATCTCAGTTAATCATTTTACAGCTGTCGGAGTCAGTCGGTGGTCTGTATTACCTGAGGGATAGACTCCCTTAAAAAGGTTGCACGTTTAAGTAGGACTCTTCTCCTTGCCAGTGGACCATAGCTATGATGTTTCTGTGATCACTGTGCAGCTGTAAAATATTATTTTTATGTAGCAGCTGACTGAGACTTCTCTTGCAACTGTTTTAAACGAATGGGTCTTCTTTTTGCAAAATATTTTATATATGGCAGTTTTGTCCCCACCTGCTGGGTATCATTTATTCCTTTGCACAAGTGAGTACGCTAATGCTGTGGTTTGAAGGGAAGACAACAGTCTAATTGCTTGTCTTATTAGCCCACTGGAAATAATGGAAGACTATATCATTGAATTGCCATTTAGCTACCATAGCCCTGGGTGTCATAGAGCATGGCATAGCAGAGTTAAATCATTTATTAACTCCTTAACAACATATATTTAATCAGTTTTCTGGTGCTTCAGACCTTGCAATCAATAAATGCCTTTTACTTCCTTGCCCTTAATTAGTGTATGTTTGTCAAGATCGCCTGATTTGTAAGCCGCAAATGGTACATGGTAGTGAATTCTTTACATCATTAAATGGGACAGTTGTGAATTTTTGTCAAAATATCCTTGTAAGAGAGAACAAAATGAATCTCACTGCTTGACATGAATCTAGCGCTTTTATTTTTTTTTTTTTTGCTAAACCAGTGAGTGAATTATTAAGACTAAAACTTCCAAGGGAGAAATGTTTTGTAATAAGGCAGGGTTCACCAGTATCATTGTAGTTTTGTTTCTCCATGTTTGTAATTAAAAAGCTGATGTATTGGTGCAGTCATCTATTCATACAGAAGGCTCTGCACAGGTGTAGAGTTTCTTAAGGTAGCGCCCACATTTTCATCTGAAATTATGTCCACTGAGGTTTAAGAGCTGGCTCCTTATTTGGATCAGGCAAGAGCATTTGATAAAAGCACACGTGAGCAGACGGATCTCTTACCAAGATCTAATTATGCAATTTTAGTCAAATCTGAAACAGATGCCCTTCTGCTTACCTGTTGTTGAAGCCATTTGGTACCGCTCTAATATTACACTGACACCAGGCAGGAAGGCCCTTTGTATTCCCTGCTGAATCAGATGCCTTGGGTGCTAATTTAATAACTTCACACTCCCAGGAACGAAAGGCGAGTTTGCAGCACACCCGCGTGCACCTCTCCCTGTGAGGTGAGCTGGCTGCCATGAGGAAGAAGATGCATTTGTTTATGTCAGTGGTGTATGAGAGGGGAATTGACAAGCAGGAGCACCTTAATGGCTTCAAACTACCTGTTAATGATCGTGGTGCTGGTGCCTGCCTGGCAGCCTCAGTCTCCAATTAAGCATCTGCCGGAGCTGGAAGCAGGGCTCTTAATTGGAAAGAAACAGATTCAAAGTAGGTTGCATTTTCTGCCAAGACAGATTTATCAGTGAAGCCATGCCTTAATCCATTGTATCTCCCTTCCTACCCCCACCTGGCTTTTCTCTCCATGTTCCCCACCACTGCAGGCACAGCCCCAGAGCAGGGCAGGTAGCGGATGGATGCTCAGCACCTCGGGGGGATTTGGTTCTCCCCTAACCTTTCGCTGACCTGGGGCTGGGGCCCAGTGATGGATGCTGTCCTAATTGCTGACTTTTCTTCCCCCAGACCCTCCACGGCATGCATGTGCCCATTAAGATATATTGTCTCGTACACATTCAGGAGATCTGTTTGCAGCTATCTTTTACATAGAACTGATTGTTTAATTGCAGATTAAAGATTAATGCAAGTATAATGATTCCATGAGGACACTTCAGACAAAAGCATCCTGCATCAGGCAGCCTGCATCCATTTTTCAATTTGGCCATAAATTTGGCTGGGAATTAAATAGTAAGTAGCCGTGATTGCAACACTGGTCTCTGAAGGCACTCACGGGAATGAAAATAAATGAACAGGCTCTCACACAAAGCATGTTTCATTATGGTCATTAGTGGACAGATCCTCAGCAGGGACTGAAGGTGAAATTGTCTACAAGAAATGTTGGCACGTGTCTGATGAAATTGAAATAGTAAGGAAGCGAGTATAAAAATGTTCAGGTCACAGAGCCTACAGATGACAAACTTATTTTCTCTGTGCTGTGGGCGTAAGCCACAGGAGGTGCAGGCATGGAGAGACCCCTGGTATGCATTTCAGCATAGCTATATCTTACCTTTTACAGAGTATGAGCATATTGCGGGAAATGTTTACAGTGTAATGAATGCGTAATTGTGTATGTTATTTATGTAGCAGGAGTTACTACAATTCATTACCCTGGTGATTTTGATGAATTATTAAGGTTTTGCTTTCTGTTTTTCAGGTAAGGGCCCTTTCATTTTCCTTAAAATGCCCAGCTGGCTGGTAAGTTGTTTATTTCTCTTCATTTCTCTTCACTGGTGTGACATGCTGTGAACAGAATCATAGACTATTTAGGTTGGAGGGGACGGCTGGAGGCCATCAGGTCCAGCCCCCTCCCAGAGGAGGGCCAGTTTTGTGCAGGTTGCTCAGGGCCTTCCCCAAGGATGGAGACTGCACAGCCTCCCTGAGGAACCCGTCCCAGTGTCTCACCACTCTCGTGGCAAAGCATTTTTCCTGATGTCTGACTGGGATTTCCCTCATTTTGACTCGTGTCCACTGGCTCTCGTCCTGCTGCTGTGCATCGCTGGGAAGAGCCTGGCTCTGTCTTCTCTGTACCTCCCGACGAGGCTGTCGATGGCATCAGTAAGGTCTCCCTTAGCCTTCTCACAGTGCTGGAACCTGTCTTGTCAGATGGGTCTGAGTTTCAGGCTTCTGGGCGTAGAACAAAGCACTGAAGTTACAAATTACTTCAGCTCAGTTTGGTTAAAACAGCTTTTTGGGAACTCCCCGATGTCTTGCGTAGCTGTCAGAAGTCCTAGCAGCAGCCACTAATTTTGAGTGATAAAACCTCCTATTTCTTCTGTGTAAACTGAATTTTCAGTATAATTGATGCTATTTTGAGACTAACTAGCAATCCTAAAGTTAAAATCGTTCTTATTCTTGAAAAGCAATTTATTATGATAAAATATTTCCTTTTTTTTTCAAGTAACTAAATGAATCCACTTGGGGTTTACTGAAATGTAACTAAAGGAATCCATTTGGGGATTACTGAAGTGTGTTTGACTCAGCTTGCCAGACTTTCAGTGTAATTAGAATAATAGTGGTGACATCTTTAAAGATGCTCAGTGTTTTGGCTTTTGTTTGTTTTCCATTAGTTGAAGAGTCAGGAGCATTTGTTTAAAAACAAGATCCAGTTTGCTCCAGTGTTCAGCAGCTTTTTTGCCTTTTGTTGCATCCTTGAAGTTGCACTTATTTCTATAACTTGTTAAAGGGGCACTAATTACAGCCTCAAAAGCAGATATATGATTTAACATCAATAGTAATTACAGAATGAGATGATGACATAAATGATATGCTGATTAAGCAAATTTCATAGTCTTATTGTCGGTCTGTGTTCCTCCTTTTGGTTTATTTTTTTTATGTTTGTTTTTTTGTTTGTATACTGATACGTAAACTCTTCTAAGCTCAGACTGTTGGTTATGCATTCGTAGGAAGGCAGGACAGCAGTTTCCTGGTATATCCACCACATTTTATAGCTGTTAACATGATAATATAATTAATAATGCCTATCTGTGTTTCTTTCTGAACATGTCAGTGGAAATCTACCTGCATATGCACGTCCCTGTGTGTGTACGAGAAAGCAGGTACTTTTGGGCAGTACTGCCTGAGTGGCAATGCAAGCACTTACGTTTTGCCGCATTCCCTGAGAACAGCATAAAAACCAAGGTGTTTGTAGCCACCCACTGTTATCTTACTATCTGTAGCATCAACAGAGAAGCATGCTTCATTCCTCCTTTAACCCATTTCACAGTCTTCGATAGGGATCTCCTTCCCGAGCCCCTGCCTGGCTGCCCAGGCACATGCCTTGTTGGAAGACCTCCCGCTCATCCTGCTCTTAGCGGCCTGGTCTGCTCCTGTCTGCAGGATGCTCCACTGTACAAATCCTTCCCTTTCAAGAGCCAAAAGGACCACTTAGCTCAAGCTGCATCTACTTAACCAGCCCATACAGATCAACTTGGGTACAGAAGTGATGATTGTGACTAGAATAAGGCAAGATAAATTAGTACTACCCAGTGCTTCCTCAAAACCCTTCAAAGATCAGTCAGGGAGGACTTTATCAGCAGAGACGATGTCTGCCTCAGTGCTGGGGAAGGCTGCTGTTGTGGTTTCACTTGTTCTGGTGAAGGCTTAATTTCAAGCCTTCTTGTATTTTGATACTCCCAGCAGCCTTGGTGTGGTCTTGGCGCTGGCAGTCCCAGTATTGACAGCTCTGACACCAGTGAGTATGGCTCTTGCACAAGCACTAGCAGAACAAGTAGTGAAACGTTCACACTTCCCTATGTCTTTACTGGGTCTACAGCATACATATTTATTCTGAGTTTAAAAATGCTTGAAAGTCCTGGAGCAACAATGTTGCTTCTGTAAGGACAAAGCCCTGAAGCATCTAGGAAGACCATGAAATTAGGGCAGTTTCTGTGGCAGAGGTGTGTAGGGACTGCTGTTCCATTGTAAACTGTAGAAGCCTCCTGTCCTGGTTTCAGCTGGGATAGAGTTAATTTTCATCTTAGTAGCTGGTATAGGGCTGTGTTTTGGGTTTAGGATGAGAACAATGTTGATGATACACTGATGTTTTGGTTCTTGCTAAGTAGTGCTAAGCTGTTGCTAAATAGTTGCTCAGTAGTGCTTACACTGGTCAAGGACTTTCCAGCTTCCCATGCGCTGCCCGGTGCACAAGAAGCTGGGAGGGGGCACAGCCAGGACAGCTGACCCCGACTGGCCACAGGGCTATGCCATACCGTATGGCGTCATGCTCAGTGTATAAACTGGGGGAAGAAGAAGGAAGGGGAGGACATTCGGAGTTATGGCATTTGTCTTCCCAAGTAACCATTACGCGTGATGGAGCCCTGCTTTCCTGGGGATGGCTGAACACCTGCCTGCCCATGGGAAGTAGCGATTAATTCCTTGTTTTGCTTTGTTTGCGTGTACAGCTTTTGCTTTACCTATTTAACTGTTCTAATTTATTTTACTTCAATTATTAAACTGTTCTTATCTCAACCCACGAGTTTTCTCCCTTTTACCCTTCTGATTCTCTCCCCCATCCCACCAAGGGGGGAGCGAACGAGCGGCTGCATGGTGCTTAGTTGCTGGCTGGGGTTAAACCACGACACCTCCATAAAAATACATGCGACAATAAGGACTCCATCTCTGTAGTGGGATCCACGCTGGTACTCATCTGAAGACTCAGAGATAATGCAGAAGAAAGAGAAGGGTGTCTTGCATTGAAGAGACTGGTCTGTGAGTTGAAAGAATGTGAAGCACACTGAGCCTGGGTTATGCTCTGGAGAAAATAAAATAAACCATAAAATGCAAATGGAAATACGGTGATGAGTTTCTAAGCAATCAACATTGTGCCCTAGAGAAATAAGAGATTTGTGACTTCTGCAACCTTTGGTTAATGCTGGTCTTCACAGACTGAAACCTGATGTGATTTGGGAGGGAATGACTAGTCCTTGTGAGTTCATGTCAAAGTTTATATTTGAGGTACTCAACAACTTACTCGCAGTCAACCAGGTTAGAGATTTGTCTTTACAACTGGAAATTAGAAAGCCAGCTAAGTAGCCTGGGGAATTAGCCTTTTTGTTTGATGCCCTACACATTCCCTTTTCTATATACAGATGACAGTTTTGGTAAAAACTTCAGGGACTGTCTAGGTCTACCTTAAATTTGGTGGCTTATTTGGTGGTTAAAAGTTAGCTTACTCTTTAGTATAGCAAAGTAAAGCACCAGGCAAAGGAAACTCTTCTCTAAGACATGGAGAAGTAATGCCCTATGGCATGAGGTATATGGCATGGATCCAGCATACTATTTAGGATCTTGAGTCACTTTTAAACTCTGCATTTTCCATTTCTTTAAGGAATTGGGAGCCTTTGAACCAGAATCCATGTGTTTTCCTTCTGGGGAAGGAATAAGGAGACTGCTAAATAAACTACAATGGAATGTAGGAAGTCCCTGTGAAATCAGAAGTAGTTTAATGGCAAAATATAGCTTAGCAAAGCTATAATTTCTCAGATACCGTGTGATCTACCTTACCTGATCAATAAAATTTTTTTGTTGTTGTTCACTTACCTTTGCTGAATTAGGGCAGTGTGACGTGTATTACTAGACAACATCACTGCATTTTTCAAGGATTCTGTGTTTATTAAAGTTGCTGGAGTGAAATGCTTTAAAAGGAACAAAAAGGCAATCTGTTACCATACTTGGTAATTTTTTATGTTGAACTTCTTCAGAGATGTAACTGTTTTGGAGGATAAACTTATTAGCAGTCTCTATTTTGGCAGCTGAGATAATAATGCATGAGGAGGTGCTCTTTTTACTTCAAAAGACGATGAACTCTTTGAATATACTGCCTTACTATGAATAAGTTAGTGCCACGCTTCTGGTAGTGAATTCAGAAAGAGGAAAAGAGAAAGAGAAGATTATTCAACCTAGGCATGTTTTATTTGTCTACGTGATTTATTATAAGGATTTAACGATTCATAGTTGTTAGTAATTTGTTTGTAATTGATCAATAATTCAAGTAGCATAGGGCACAGGCTGTTGCAGTAAGTGTCCATGCCTTTGCAGCAATCACCTTGTATAGATGTGCAAATACAACTCTGATAAGGGCTGTTTGCATGGAAGTGCTAGTACTTCATGTACAGTGATGCTGCACTTAGCGATAACTCCGGTGATCCATACACAGGGCGAGCTGTTAGCGCTGCGAGCAGGCAGAGGAAGGCATCTATCTTATTTAATACAGAACACGAGACTTGCTGAACTAGTTTCAGAAATATCAGTACTCTTTTCCATCCTGTTGTTTCTTCAAGAAGCCTGTTTGAATATCCAGGGTGAGCTTTCTATTATTAGTAGGGTATTTCTTTTGTACTGAGCCAACAGTGAGATTTTATAGAGAGCCATCAATCATAGTCCAGCATTGCTTCAAGATAATTTACTTAGGATGGATTATTAAAGAAAGATTAAGGATGTGTTAAAATAGTTTATTTTATATTAATAGCACACCTGAAAGATGTGTGGTCATTCCAAGGTGCTCCCATAGGCTATTTATGTGAAACAAATGAACTCTGCATAGTACATCCGTTACGATCGAACATCTGGAGGTATGGAGGTCATGGAGGGAGTTCCTTGGGCAAGAGACAATGGGAGAAGGATGTTCCTTGGGCAAGAGCTGGGGAGAAGGAGGCAGAGTTAGGACACAAAGGTGCATAAAAGGAAATATGAAAAAGGTGTGAAACAGAAACAGCTGCAATTATTCTGATTCTTGGAATCAGTGTGTGGAAGGGTGTCGTGGTTTAACCCCAGCCAGCAGCTAAGCACCACCCAGCCGCTCACTCACTCCCCCCTGGTGGGATGGGGGAGAGAATCAGAAGGGTAAAAGTGAGAAAACTCATGGGTTGAGATAAAGACAGTTTAATAGGTAAAGCAAAAGCCACACATGCAAGCAAAGCAAAACAAGGAATTAATCGCTACTTCCCATGGGCAGGCAGGTGTTCAGCCACCTCCAGGAAAGCAGGGCTCCATCACGCGTAACGGTTACTTGGGAAGACAAATGCCATTGCTCCGAACATCCCCCCCTTCCTTCTTCTTCCCCCAGCTTTGTATGCTGAGCATGATGTCATATGGTATGGGATAGCCCTTGGGTCAACTGGGGCCAGCTGTCCCGGCTGTGTCCCCTCACGGCTTCTTGTGCACCCCCCGTCTACTCGCTGGTGGGGTGGGGTGAGAAGCAGAAAAGGCCTTGACTCTGTGTAAGCCCTGCTCAGCAATAACGAAACCATCCCTGTATGATCAACACTGTTTTCAGCACAAATCCAAAACATAGCCCCATACTAGCTACTGTGAAGAAAGTTAACTCTATCCCAGCCAAAACCAGCACAAAGGGGATGTCTTCATTAAGAGAAGAGGAGAGAAATTGTATTTTTGCAGTGGGTGACACAATGTTAGCAGTCCTGCTCTGGGTGGACTGTGCTGGGTGTTAGAGAGCGAGAACAGCGTAGCCCATCAACGTGCTCGCTCTGGCTGTTGATCACATCTTTCCAAGTGGGCTCTTCGCTCAGCAGCAGCCTTCACCATCTGCAGGAACTGAAGGAAATACTTGCTTTTCCGTTGGTGGCATTAAGAATATATTGATGAGTGAGGAGCCATGGAATGGGTAAGAGTAGCTAAAAGATCAGCTGTCCTAGGAGACCCTGCCAGGGTATCAACATGTAAATATTTAAATGGCATGGTTTTCACTATCTATAAAGTGCTTTAGTAGCGGTTTTCTCCCAGATATATGTCTCCCTTACTGCTCTAAATCAATTCCTCAAGACGCTGGAAGCAGGACATGACTCCAGTCTGGCATCGGTGCTGCTCAGGGACTGCTGAGAGCAAACTCCCTCTTCACACACAAGTTTCCCGCGACCTTTTGGTCCAGTGAATTCCCTTTGTGGTGCATGAGATCTCAGAGAGAGACCGTGAAAGTGGGTTGCCGCTCCATGAATGCCTTTGTGAGGCTTCTGGCAGTTTTTAATTCGTCATGTGCTGCGTGTAATCAAAACAGAAATTGCTCAGACGCTGAAAGATTGGTACCTGATGAAATTGTGACAGGAAATACTTCTAGCTCTGATCTGGTGTTTGCAATGTGTGAGGGAGAGAAATCTGTTCTTGTGGGGTCTTTTATTCACTCTGCTTTCAAGAGCTGGAACAATCTGTCTCTGTGCTTATTTAATTAATGTGATGTCAACAGTGATAACGTGTTAAATAATATAGAATGAGTTGTAAACAAAGCAGGATTTGAATCTTCCAAACATACCATAACCAAAATTAATTGGCCAACCTCAGGGGAAATCGTGGTGATGAACCTTCTTCTTGGGCTTTGTTTCTTTTTTTATGAACAGTGAATTAGTTTCAGTTTTGAAGCTTCCTGAAATATTACCAGTTTTGCTTTCTCACTCTGAGAAATATCTCACTCTCTCTCTCAAAAAAGAAAAGGGGGGAAAAAAAAGAAAAAACAAAAACCCTGTGGCTGTTAGAGGCATAAAGCCAGATTCTGAGCTCAGTATCAGTCTGAAGCGAGACCTGAAGCAGTCCTGCGTGAACAGTGACAGTATTCAAATTAAGCCATTAAAACACTAGAAGGTGATCTTAATTAGCAAACGTCTGCATCTAGTTAGCAAAACGTAAGTAAAAGTAAGACTACCTGAACAAAAACTTCTGATGGCTTGTTAGTGAAGCTATTTTTATTTTATTTTACTCTTGCTGGATTTTTTTATTGTATATTTTCCTCACCATGGGGGCTGATGCCCAGTTACCCACTAGATGAAATACTAGCTCATTGCAGTCAGTAGCCAAGCTATCAGGAAATTAATGAGGCTTGAATGGGATTCATCTGCCCTATTTCAGCCATGTGCCTGGATTTGGGAAAAACAGTTTCTTACTGGAACAGGCACCATCAGAGGGCAGCTGACCTCTTCCTTAACAGAGGTAAAATGGATCAGATGCATTGGCTTGAAGCTACCTTCTTCCCCACTTTGACTTCAAAGAAAGCCTGCAGCCACTAGACATATTGCTACAGATATCTAAAAGGCAGGTGAGGTGGATCCTTCCTCATGTTTGTATGGTAGTGTAAGCCTGTGGTAGAAAAAACCTGCCAGTCCTCCAAGGTGGGATGGACACGGTGGCCTGAGGGAACCTCCTTCCCCTCCATGCCTCTTCTATACTTACCTATTCGACCTAAATCCTGCTATCACCTTAATTACAAGCACTGAGACCTGGCCTCATATTGAAATGTTCGTCTGCTTTTCTGCCTGCATGGGCACATTTGGCCTCTGTTTATTCTGCTGTGTTTCTGTTTTGTTGCTCTGAAGCAACTGCAGAGAAGAAGGAAGGGAGAATGGGCAAGTTTCTGTTGTATTTTTCATTAATCTGGTGGTTTATCCATCCTGATTGTCATTGGGGGGAAAAAATGATCTTACCTCCTAGAACTCCTGAAGTCTTCAGAGGAAGAAAGAAGTCACCCTTTGCTTTTAATTGTTTTCCCTTTTTTTAAATGAACAGTGACTTGTACTGTGGAACAGTAGGCAATCTGTAAGATTAGTCCAAAAAGTGAGCCAGACCGCAAACAAAGGAAATACGAAAGTCCTCTGTGGATTGTTTTTTTGTGTGGTTTTTTTTCCGATTCCTGCTGTGCCTCAGGCTTGCAAAAGAGTGCAGAAACCCTAACACCTCCCTTTCTTAGATAACAGTGGAGGCAACAAAAAGCCTTTTTTTTTCTTTTGAGAGTTTAGGTGCAATATGTAGAACTGATGTATGACATGCTGGTCCTTTGTAAAAGTACCAAGAATATTAAAATAGTCCCATTATCAGTGCTTAGCCTCAAGCTTCCTTTAATGATCCTACCGCATCTTGTAAGAACTAGAACTAAATTGAGTATGTGACTTCAGAAGGTGGCTACACAGTGACAATTAATGGTTCTTGTCAAAGTCCTGCGCAATCAGTATCCATGAATTATGACATCTAACCACTAGCCCTTTTAATCTCCACTAAAGGTTTTTGGGTTCCTTATTAAAGCATCAATCTGTGGCTCTGATATGTCCCCTCAAAAGAAAAAATAAACAACTAATCAAGTAGACAGTGTTCTTTGTGGTTTAATTCAAAGGCTGCTGTTGTACATATATTGCATTTATATGCTAATATCAGTTCATCAGACATTTAGACGTGTATTCTTTTCATCTATATTTTGTGTCCTCGTTATTATGTCAGTCTGCTGTTGAACTTTCCCCCGTTCTCCATTCAGAGAAAGTGGCTAATACAGTCAGCTAAGCAGATGAAAGAGTTATGGAGATGGGAGTTGGATCCTGCTGTTCTTGTTTTACTCACCAATAAAAGTCTTGCAACTTTAAAAAAAAATTAAAATAACTCTTAACAATGATGTGAACAGCAAAAAGAGCTTGTAAGTGATCCGTAACAAGAATGAACAGCTTTGCCTTTCTCTACAGGGTTTCTTTTTTAATGTACTGTATCTGATCCTGGTGCCTTATCTAATTTAGAGAATAACTATAGATGCGCTTGAAACTTGTGAGAGTTAAGAGCTGAGACGCATTTATTCCTGGATTTGGTTTGAAGAAGCAAGGCTAGCAGTTCATTTCCCTTTGCTCTCCATCACTCTGCCTCATGAGTAGCCTGCCATTTTTCTGTGATGTATACTTTTCCTCCATTTTAGCTTGTGGTCCTGCCATTTTCCATCTAAATGTTACCATCTAGACCAGTTCACACCAGCCCACCTTCTGGCTTACAACACTGAGCCATGGGAGACTATGTGATTCAATAAAATATACCATCCAGGTGATTGCCACCAGGGTGGGCGGTGGCAGGGGCTGGAAGTAGATCTTCCTCTAACGTGTGGTGTGCCCTGCATTTTAAGTGTCACTTTGTCTTGATCAAAGCTCTGTCATGGCAGGTTTGAAATTTGGAATATTTAGTGTGGTTTTCCCAAGTGTGACTCATTCTAAAAAAAGATGCAGCAAATCCCTGTCTCTTCTTGACTGAGAAATGGGCTCACTGTGGCCCTGAGAGGAGGCAGGTGAAATTGAGTTGTGACCTCTTTCCCTGGTGCACAACTGTCACGAAGTCACAGGAGATACTCTGGTTGTTTTAATCTCTTTCATTTCTGTTTTCTCCTCACCCTCATCCTTCTCCAGCAACGTGATGGTACTTCTAGCCTCGACTCACTCACATTACTGGATCTACTGATGATTAATTCTGGAAGCTTTCAAGGCCTGGGTTCATAGTTTTTTTGTTTTGGTTTTGGTTTTTTTTAAGAATGGCAAAAGGCTGATTATGCCCAATAGTCTCAATAGTGAGCTTATGTCTTTGGCAGAGGGCATTTGTGTGTGTGGGACAAGCTTCCATGTGCAAGACTTCTGCATAATAGCTGTTTCTAGAAAGCTAACACTTCTGGTAGAAAATGTGTAAAGTGTTTGACCTTCAGACATATCCTAAAAAGCTTTAAATTCCTCATGAGTTCAGGAAGCTCAGTTCAGTGCTAAATCCAGAAGATCCAAGGCACCTTTGTGATGTGTCTGCTTGTCCAATTTATCTGAGTAGGTAAATTCCTAAACTAAGACTGGAAATTTCTCAGAAACAGGCTTTCATGTATGGTTTACAATCCTAGACATACACCAATGGAAAAAATGCATTGATACACCAGAATGGAAAAGACGAATCATTTCTTAAAAAGTAAAAGATGGGAACTCTTTTGCATAGATAAGTGCAGATGAAAGCATTTCACCCTTCAATTCCTGAACTAATTTTAGCATCCTAATTAGAGGATTAATTATCTCTGTATACTTCATTCAAGTCTTGCAGTTATTTTCCCTGTTCTTAATTGGTGATGTGATTTGACATTACCTTGTGCCAATGTAGTCAATAATATTTTAGAATTAGTTAAATCCAGCTTTAATTGGTATTGTTCTGTAATGGCAACAGATTGATTTTTATTTCTTCCCCCCCCATTTCTTTTTCACAGAGATTCCCCTTTTGCAGTCTTAGAGAAACAATATCTAATTTTTGATCCATTTTAATGATGGATCCTGTCTCCATCAATCAATAAGAAACACATATTGTGATAACTTCTTCTGCAAAGGAAATAAAATCTGCTGTATAACTGGACCTGCAGAACAGGCAGTTCTGCCTCAGAGACAGACAAATGTCACTCATACCCCAAATCATAAACTAGATAGAGACATTTTGGTATATTATTTTCCCATAATCTACGCCTGACTAAGCTAACCCTTCACTGTTCCAACCTGCTGATTCCTTGTTCTTCTCTCTTTCTGGGTTCTTACCCTTTGCTTACACCACCTCTTGCTCTACATGTGCTAACTACCCTTTGTTAGCCTTTGTATAATTAATACAGCTCGGTTTCATTCAGAGCAACTGCTGCAGTCCTCATTTCATGTAAAGTTGTGTCTGTTTTGGATTAAAAGAAAGGCTTGCCTGGCTAAATTCCTTGTATATTCCCCAGCTCTCTGGGGCTGGCATTCAACGATGCAGTAAATGCAGCTCTAGGGTTCATAAATACAAGAGAGCAAGTTCTGTGACTGCATTGCACTTACCATTGATTGGGTTAAAATTCATCTTCCAGTTTTGTTGCAAAAATGTTGATTGGCTAATTTCCTACCAGCAGGCTTATGCTTAATACCGAATCAGATATCATCTGTCTGCACCATTCTAACTTTATGCTGGTTCAACAGTTGTCTGTTCTCCCACAGTGTCATGTAATTGGCATTGTACCATAAACTTGCTATCATGCACTCTGGCAATACATCAGAAATGTGATTATAATGCAGGGTGATACAACTGTCCATGTATTTAGGATCAGCAAATTGTGGAACCGCTGCATGACCTTTTCTTGTACGAGATACATTATCATGTTCTATGTACTTTACTCTGATGTCTTTAGATAATAGTAGCAATAATACCATGACTAACTCTGTGTTGTGTGTCATTGAAACAGAGAAATGCTCTGTTATTAGATCATTTATTGGAAACAATGGAGATGAGATCAAGTCCAACTCCATCAGTAGAAATGAGACATATTGCATGTTCTGATATTTTCAAAGCCACCTGTTTTGTTTTGATTTTTTTTCAACGTATGGTTGCTCTGGTACCTTCTTAAATCAGATCTTGAAGGCATGCATCAGGACTAGGACATATGAAGCAGCATTTTGATCATTTTTGCTCATCGATCAGATTGCCATTTTCACTGTTTTGATGTACTTTTATTTTCACTAAGCTTGAGGTAGAGAATCTACACAGAGCAGAACAGATGAATGATTTCTGCTGTGATAATGCCTGCAAAAACAGCAGCAATCCAAACATTTTAATGGTTCCATTTATTAAGCACACCTCTTTCTAGTCTTCTTCCCCATGAAATATGCAGTAGGAGGCAATTGTGTAAAAGAATAGAAGGCAAAGCTCGAGGACATACATAGTTGAATGTTACAGATATGAAGATTTCTACCATTTCAGGATGTGGAATATGAAATGTTATTGATACCATGTGTAGATGAACATACTGCCTCATCTGTCTTTATTGCTCTTCTTATATGCACAGTTGTTGATCAACATAGCTGGTTTTGACTACTTTAAACTATCACCTTTATCTTCTGATCAGTGCTACCTAAGGTATTATGCCTTGGCAGCAAGTGGCTTGCTGTGGAAGATTCACAGGTGGAAATGAAGGGGTTTATACCTTAAATTCCATGGTTACGGTTTGATTGATTCTCCTCCAACATAAGTCTTTACTACAAAGCAGTTTCTTCTCTTTACTGTTTATTTATGGAACAAACTGCCTGAGTAAGGCTAACACATACATAGGCTGACATCTTCTAAAAAGAGGGCTGTGCGGAAAATACTAGGAAAGCCTGTCGTCAAGATGGAGCCCAAATACAAATTGTTGACTTCTACATTTTTCTGCGTATTCTTGGTGCACATAACTGACATATGTATTTACGTCTTTATTCCAAAGGTATCCACTATCCTATAATTTGGTGATGTCTTGAAAAATAATGATGATACGTTGGGCAATGGAAAGTGTGCCAAATGAAGCGCAACTAGCAACAGTGAGATCCAACAGAATGAAGGAGAATGTGACTGAACACTAAGAATGGTTTGCTATTAGGGAATGTTAGTTATGGAGTAAATATGCAGAGTAAGCCCCTTTGCTGTTTCACTTGTAATTAGAGTAGTTTGCAGAATCCTGTTCCAGAGATGTTTTTTCATGGGTAAGAACAAGGCTGATGAACTAGCTGAGTATGATTAGGACCTGTCTGCTGTGGAGAAAGGCCGAACTGTAACTCTTGGAAGGCAATGAGAGAGGTTTATAGTCAAATGCAATTCCCACTTTTTCCAAAACCAGAAAATCATTTAAATGCTATACCTTTGCGAGACAAGGTACAGCTGAGGCACAAAGATGACTTCAGAGCCATGTTTCAACTCTTTGACTAGAGTGCTTAAGTTTTTTGGTGTCCTGTTGAAAGAGCAGGCCATGAAAATGAGGTCCTTGGGAAAGGCTTCCAGAAATCTGTCCACTGCCAACTTGCACCTTTAAATCTGTGCAACACGCTGAAGAAGATGGTATTTGCATGAGTATCAGGAAGAGCAGGTTTTGATTCCTAGATACGAAAAGAAGAGAATATATCTGTAATAGAGGCACAGAAAGTAGAAGAGAAGACAGTGAAAAAGAACTACAGTGTTAGCTTTTCCTACAGGAAAAGTGCTTACAGCCAGTCTTCCCTGTAATGCTACAAAATGTAGATCAGCAGTACTTGCAGATCAGCTGTACTTGCGTGTGCTTAAAGAAAAGCAAAGATCTATAAATTTACTGTAGTCCAATCATAATGACCAGAGGTTGCAGTGTGTGTATATACGTATAATATATATTATAAATGAAGCATCCATTTCCATTTCAACACTAATTCCCAATAAGCTGGTATTCATCAATATATGTTTGCTAGCAGATCAATATCTAATCTGTTTGCCAATTTAATTGTATCAGGAGGGTGCATCAGACTGATAATTTTTTAGTCAGTCTCTTGTGTTAACTGCACAAAAAGGTAAGAAAGTATTTTTACTGTTACAAATGAATGAAATATTTCAGTGCAGATAAAATGTCTTGCATTCTGATCTAACTAAGCAAGCAGCGAGTCAAAGCTGTTATTTGTATTAGAACGTTAGATATTTTAGGAGCAAAAGATGCATCGTGTTAGATTAATGTAGCTATTTTATTTACATTTGCATCTACCCAGTAAAGGAGTGGAGATAATTCAGTGCGGGACCACATGAAAAACATGTTTCAGCAGCACAACTGGGAATTTGTGTCATATAAATGAAAGGAAGTCTCTAGTAGAAAAGATGCTGTAGCAGCTCTTGGCTTTCACTGTGTGAGTAGATGGATGAGTGTTTCTGTGGCTCCCAAAGCTGGAAGGTTTATGCTGCATTAATGGAAGTGTTTTCATCTGGTTCCATGGATCAAATCCAGCATTTGGCCAGGATGGCTAGAGCTGGAAATCTGCCAACTATTACACTCTGCTGTTTAGAAACAAAGTGAAAAAGGCTTTTTTTCCAGGTTCTCTGTGCAACTGGCGTTTTTAAAAAATGATCTGTAAAATTCTCTGAGCTCCAGGGAGGGTACGTGGGAATGGGTTGCCAAAAGTAGCTGCCTCACATGCTCACTCTTAATAGCATTTCGCATTGCTATTGCTGGAAGCAGGCTGCCTAGGTGGAGGTGGTTGGTCTGAGCCGGTGGGACATTTCTTGCATTCTCTCTATGGTTCACTGGAAAAGTCAAGCTCATTCAAACCCACTGTCGCTTTAGATTATTTTTCCTCTTTTGGAGGAATCCAAGGCACTTTGGGGCATCTTTTTCAGAAATTGTTGTTATGACATGACATTTAAACTGATTTCAAAATAGTCTTACATATTTAAAAGGAAAACAACCTGCTTTCTGAAGGTTGGGTTTGCAATGATCTCTTTTCAGCATGGATCTTCTGTACATATGGCATTCTGCAAATTATATATTCTGTTTCACGGAATTACTATATTTATTACCAGATGAAAATAGATTATTAATTACAGCCAAAGGCTGCTTTGATTAAATATACAATTAATTAGCTATGCTAAGCCCATCCCAAAGCTCCCAATATTTTCAGCTGGATGGTTTTTGTAGTACTTTTAATTAAAATTGTTCTAAAAAGCCACAAGTTAGCTGCATGTGCACTTAAACTGAAGTTAGCTCTTCAGTGTTTTTCTGATTTCTTTATGCCATCTAATTAATCTGCAGTGATTAAATGTACATAAAATCATCTGAAATACAAGGTAATTTGTGCAGATACGGAACAGTGGAGAGCTTTTACTAGTCCTTGGCATGATTGTTTTATCTTCGGAAAATAATTCTGAAAGGCCGCAGATGATAATTGTTTTGATGAAGCAGATGTGGAAAACAGACACAGTAACAAAAGCAGCAGCAGAGACTCGCTTACAGAGATGGAGGTGTATGCTTTTCAGCGTGCGGCTTCTCTTTGTTTCTGGAGGTGCGGGCTCTTCGTCGGCTGTCCTCAAAGTTTGGGAATCTCACCTAAATTCCTTTGTGCTGTCTGGCAGTTTGCATCCCACTCCTGTTTTGATGAACAGACTGTTGTGTGGCTAGGAGGTGGCTTAGAGCGATGTTTTCCTTCATGATTTATGAATAAAGTTAGGGTTGAGTTTTCCAATGGGACCAAGAAAGCAAAGAGCTCCTACAAAAATCCACAGGTTTTGGTTTTCTGCGTGCTATCAGTACTCTTGAAATCTCTCTCATTACTGCTGAACTATTTTCAGTGGAGATCTCTGAGAAAAATTGGTTTGTAGATAGTGAAACTTTCCTTAAAGGGGACAGGGTGTTGTCTTTTGGAGCCCAAATACCTGGGATTTTTGGTGGTTCCATACGTGTGTGTGGGTGTTCATGGGGGTAGCAGACCCTTTATGTCACACTAGTGAAAAATTAAAGAAATAAAGACTGGGGCTGGGTCAGGGGTGCATTGTCACTGGCTGGAGCACGTCGTTCCAAAGACTAGAAACGCAGCCCTACAGGTCACAGCAATGAGCAAGGAGGGGATTAGAGCACACGTGTCCAAGTGCGCTTTGCTCAAGGAGGTGCCGTGTCTTGTGTCCCTCACCAGCCACTTCTGCATTTGTCCTTGTCCTCGGGCGGCAGCAGAGCTACCCAGACCACACTAGCTTATGGCCCTGTGGTTAGAGTGAAGTCCCATAAAGGTTTGAGCTCTCCAGACTGTGGAGGGCCTTTGATTCAGATCATCTGTTTGCTGGTGGACACTCCAGCTGTGAGGCTATCATTTTATCAGAGTCGTGAACCTCAAGTGGTGTGGTCACTTGCCACGAAGTGTGTGATCACACGGTAGCATTCTGCTGCTTTCTTGTTTGTTGTTTTTTGTTTTTTTAATTCTTGTTTATTGTCTTTTGTCTTTGTTTTCTGTGTGGTTCCCCCTGAACAAGAGGGGGCAAAGTTGCAAGTGGTTTTTTTAATGGTAAAAATATTTATTAACAAAAAGGTCAGAGAATACAGGGGAGGGAGGTGGAGGCAGCATGGTAAGATACCTGATTTTGTAGCTGAAGGTGGAGACAAGCAGTGTAAAGATAATCTCTAATGTTCTCTGGTGGAACTTTAGTTTACAATTACACCATTCTGGAATATAAGCTGCTCTTCTATCTTATTCCCTCTTTTTTCTTCTCCTCTTCAAGGCAGCAAAATTCTGCTGGACAGTTTCAATGAACTTGCTGCAGGGTGAGGAAGATAAGATGGAACATAAGGAAGAGCTGTGCATCATAACAAAATGATATATTCAGAAGTGTATCCAGAAGTGCTGCCTTACCTTTCATAAGGCTTCATTTCTTTTTGTTCTTTTTTACCTGTCGTTAATGTCTTTTGCCAAAAAGAAAGCACACCTTTGTTTGGATTAATATTAGTGTTCAGAAAGCTCATCCTAAATATTCCACAGGAGAAGTAGCAAGTTGATGTTCGAGTTCCTAGCTGGATGCTGGATCATCCCTATCATGTCTCTGCACAGATAGATTGTCATAGCACAGTCTGTGTCCCAATATCATGTTTTTAATGTGTATGAGCCACCAGCTTTTAATGGTACATCAGCTTAATTTGTACTTGGCAAAAATTATGTTCGAGTTTTGCACATCTTTGTCTATAAATATCTTTCTACTTCAGGCAACAATATTCTGGCCTCCCATCAAATATGCCTCTAACTTTTTTCACAAACCTTTTTTTTTTTTTTTTTTTTTTTTTTTTTAAGATCAATTTTGCATGTCACAAGCCCGGGTAGCAAGCAACGGGACAGGAGGAAATGGCCTCAAGTTGTGCCAGGGGAGATTTAGGTATTAGGAAAAAATTTCTTCACAGAGAGAGTGGTTAGGCATTGGAACAGGCTGCCCAGGGAAGTGGTGCAATCCCAGTCCCTGGAAGTGTTCAGAAAACGTGTGGATGCGGTGCTTAGGGACATGGTTTAGAGGTGGACCTGGCAGTTAGGTTAGCGGTTGGACTCGATGATCTCAGAGGTCCTTTCCAACCTAATGATTCCATGACTCTAAGCCTTGTTCTACATGCGTGTTCCAGGGGGCTAGTTAGTGTGTATAACAACATATACTCTAGCTTTTTCTCTTCATCCTGAGGAATTCTCCAGTCTATTTGTTTGACACAGAAGGGAATTTCTGAACATGTCAAATGTCCTGTGAACAGTGGTTTAAAAGTCTTTCTCATGCAGTGTGACAAAGAGCAGACTCCAAGCTACAAACAGGCATATGTTACACATCACAAGTGAAAAGCAAACCAGTGTAGTAGTGTCCTGACCTAGCTGTATCCATGTGCTACAGCGTGCGAGTTAAGTACACAGAGACCCCAGTTTTGTGGTTAACTCTGCCCGTCTCTGCTGTGTTACTGAAGCTGCGAGTCAGAAACCTCGTGGCAGAGCTGTTGGTGGTGCCAGCAGTGTGCCAGCCTGCTGCAGAGGGAGTGTGCTGGCAGCAGAGCGGGACGGAGCCGGGCGAAGTGCTCCCAGCTGGGAGATGTTCTTTGCAGCCATCATATTTTCCAGGAGCTGTACCTCTAAGCCATTTACATCTGTGGCACCAACTGTATCTGCCAACTGGTGTCCAGACCTTAAATGGAGTCCTTCAGATGTCAGATAGATTGGAAATGCAGATACTCTGGCACAAGAACTGTCCTATTTCTGCTAACATTTCTCTGTGATTCCCCGCTTTGTAACGCATCCAGTACCAGTCTTAAACATTGATGACATTTGGAGATACACGAATGAATTGAGGGTCAAATGTCAGTCATAACTTTCGCCTGTTATTGCTTTGTGCTGTTGCTGCAGCTTTTATCAAACTTGAACATCTGTCCTTATTACAATTTGCTTTGTGACTGTGCTCTTTTTTGAGATTCAGAAGTGCTTTGCAAACCTTAACTCAGCCGTGCAGTGTTTCTGAGGCGTAGTGCAAAAAGCATGTGTTGTACTTGGAGATGATGTTCTGCATATATGGCAAAAAAAAAATAATCTCATGTTCTATATCTTAAAAAAATACTAATAGTTTATTATTTAAGTCAGAGTAGAACTCTACTGTTTTACCTTCAGTGTAACAAAAGGGAGGAAAAAGGTCAAAATATAGTCAAGGTAAGTGACTGTGCAAAGATGACAGGGCCAAGCCAGTGGTAAAGGCAGACCTTGGGCATTCTTAGTCCTGCCCTGTTCAATTCACAGCTCTGCTTGCATTTTTTGTAACGTAACTTTTAAATGAAAAGACACTCATTGTCCGAGTGCAGGAGCTGGCAAAATACGTATCTCCATCATAGCTGTTCCAGGCTTCAGGATAAAAACCTCACACCTTTACAGCCTCTTTCAAACCCAGCTCATTATGATCTTTTGTGTAAATCCTTCTAAATTCACAGATCATTGACAAGACAGGCTCTGAGGGGCTTACAGACAACTATGTTAGTGAAGCTGCTTTACGAAGTCCGAGCGCTGAGAAGCCTAATATATTATGGCAGAAAAATAAAAGATTGCCCATGCACAGCAACAGCTATACCAAATGAAATACCTCAGTTGTTTTCTGTTTTATTTTTTCACAAAATACCCAAAGGCAGTAATCCACTTTCTGGATTAACAGCCTGTAAAATATTACTCTGAAAAAATAAAACTATCTTTGAGCTAACTTATGGCAACACAGAAGGCATTGAGAAGCAGTGGAGTCTCCGCTGTGTTGTACTTGTGTAACTTGAAACCATGCTGAGTGAACACTTTTTTCTGCTTTTATAAGACATGGGAAGAATAATTTCTGTCCAAGACTATAAATCAGACCTCATCCTGGGAAATATGTTTACAACACCCTTGAATAATGCTATCTATTAATAGAGATGTTCTCCCTGGATTACCAAAAGCCATAATAAAATATATTTATAATTTTTCAGCATTTAAAAAAAATATGTTCTCTTCCTGTCTTCACCCATTTTATTTTAATGCCTGATTTTTTGTCTCTAAATTCTCCAAAATTGAGGTCATGCACTTCAGTAAATTAAAAGGATATTCACACATCATCCAAGGTGCTGAAATTTATAACCAGCTCAGTTCTCTAGACTTCCTCTTGTCGTTGGAGAGAGGTGGCCATTTCCAGAGGGTGATTCAGTTTACTCACAGCTAGTTTACCTCTCTGACTCGCCCTCTCCTCCCGTATCTTGTCTTTGACTATAGACGGAGAATAGTTGGTTAAATTAGGTGTCTACCTTTGGTGGTCTGAGTATCTTCTCCCATGCTGTATATTTCAAATTAAAACTAACAGGTTTTTTCCTGCATAAATTATGTGAGTCCTTGTACTTGTGTAGTAGTTCAAGACCTGTATATTTTGGCTTGGGTAAGTATTTGCAGCTATGCACCTAAATAACCCTGCCTACCCTCTGTGTATGGAAAATCCTTATTTCTATATCTCTCTGGGTCTTTTTTCCCCATATCTCTCCAGTTTTTGTGTCTCCTGGCATTTGCAAAGAGGCAGATGTACCACTGCTTCCCTTTTCTTCTGGACACTTGTTTTGGATTTAAGTGTGAGTGGATGAGATTGGTATCCCAGATGGAAAGTTAACATAGTCAGCAGTTGGCTGGGTGAGTAGTTTTGTATCTGTAATTTGGTCTAGGTTGTACCACCTAAGTTACCTGAAGGCTGGTCTTCCCTAAAGCTTACAAAAACTGCTGTCATGTTGGTGGAACTGGTAACTTTAACCCATTGCCCAGCAGCTGGTCCATGTCTTCAGGTGGACGTGCAGAAGATTAATGGTTAGAATAGGTAGCCATGGGTTTTGTGTGAAAATTAGATGATACAAAGGGGAATATAGATTTTTCTTCAGCTTCTGTCAGAGTTAATTGTAGAATCTGGTGAGCTACTGAAGCATGTTACTGGCAATATTATAGATTAAACTGAGATGGAAGTGAATGTTGGAAATTTGCTTCTTATTCTCATGCTGCCAATGCTTTGTGGTACCACAGGATGTCCAAAGTGTAGTCCTTGATTTTGTTATGGTGAAGTACAAGTCTATTTTAGAAGTTGAGTGCAGTTAAATGGGAAACTCTTAAGTACTCTGAAATTCAGCTTGAATTTTCCTGATAGTTGGTGTGCCTCATAGAAGATCATTTAAGGGTTAGTGTCCCAAATTTGAGGTCACTTGAGACTTCTGAGGTCTATTCCGCCAGAAAGGTAAAGTTTCTTAAAACTGAAAGGTCACGTTACATTTTTTTGTGTGTTCAGGAATCAGAGCTCAGTTTTGATTGTGTTGCGCATGCTTCATCCACTCTATGCCCCATCTTATGTAGTACATGTCTACTACTTAGTGGCAAAATTGAAAACGGCATAAATAGTAATTCTTGCAATATAAACATGAGCCTAATGTAGGTCTGCATCAGAGAAGTTTAACTGCAAATGCAAGGTGTTCAGTAGTAAAGAGCTATTGCTGTCTTCCTCTTCAACCTGAAGACTTGGTTGGCTCTGCTGTACACCACCTGTGCCTTGTGTCCAGGCAGTTGCATGAAATGCAACCTATGGAGAGTAGTCATTTTATCACAGTTTGCCCCTTTTGAAGAAGATTTTCTTCCTTGTGGGGAGATACAGTCTGCGTCAAGTAGAAAAGTTTAAAAACCTCTCAGAAGGATTTGCACAGGTACAGTGTTTTGAGTGGAGGGGAAAAGCACCTGAAGAGTGAAGGGGTAGGAGAGGGGATTTGAGTGGAACACAGGCAACATGGAGGGAGAAGGCAATTTACCCTGTAGGGTAAATAACCCTAACATTTTAATAACGATGACTTCTGGAGCAGGGTTTTTCAGTGATCCAATTTTTAGCACAGCCCCCCGAAGCAGTTATACTGGCATAACTGTGAGGCAAGGGACACCAGTGTTCAGAGAAGTAGTAGCCAGGATGAACAGGGAAATTTGTTACACTAGTTTAGCATGCAGGAGATGGTGGAATAAAATTAAATGGTGTACCTATGCTTAGGATCATTGTGGGATTTGCTGGCCTTCAAGTTCAGCGTACGCAGTGTGGAAGGTGTTAAAGTACAATTTGAAGAAAAGGATGATTACACATAGGGGAGGCAAAGGGTAAGTGGGATGTAATGAATCCCAGACTAAGCAGTGGTAGATGGTTACAAAGCCAGGCTAACCTGATAGACTCTTTGATTAGCAAATGCCTTCTCTTGATGAAGAGTACATGGTAGGTCCTCTTTATCTGGACTTCAGATAAACAAAAATATCTGATGTGGTATTATAAGGGAAAATACTAGCTAAAGTGGAACAGAAGTGGTTAGATAAGCGGTCGTAAGGAGGATATGGAATTGACTCTATCTACATATCTATCTACACATAGCGTTAAAAAGGAAAGTGAAAGGCTGCAGAGAGGTTGCTGCTGGAGCTCCAGAAGAGTTTGTCTTTGCAGTGATCTTGTTTAATACTTTTGTTAGTGACTTTTGCAGAAATATCAGCAAACTTCACCCACCAGTTCCTAATGACATGTCTAATGTCTTCTAAAATACCAGTGGCTTCAGCAGGACTGGGAGGTTTACCTGGGAACCCTGGGGTGGGGAAAGGAGGAGGGGAGAAGGCTAAATATTGAGGCAAGAAGGTGGAGGAAAAAAAAAAAGAAACGCTGTAATGAGTCATGGTTTAGGAAAGTACAGTAATCAGAACGTAATACTAAGAAGAGAGCCAGAGATTGAGACTAGACCTGTTATTTCTCTCATTTACTCCACTACTGGGAGATTTCCGAACATAGCTGTTGTACCCATTTGACTGGGACAGAGGAGGCATTTCAGAAGAGCAGCCTTTATCTACCCACACCAGCTCCTTAACTCCAGCCCTATTTAATAGTTGGTTAGGTGGTATTTAATTACTTCAAATTATAGCTTCAGAAAGCAGTGTATAATTTCTTGCATTCCCAAGTGTCTAGTAACCTCATGGAAAGACTCCCTTGCAGAGTGAAAGACATGATTTCATACTCAGTTATGCTGAGTTCAGCTTTCCCAATTTCTAGGCAAATCACTTATTCATTAGGCTACTGTGTCAATATGCAGCTGCTAATGCCCCCAGTCCTTACTGTCCTCATTTTTTAAGGGAAAGGGAAAGTCTTGTGTTCCATTGGTTTCCTTACCTTTAAAGAAGTCTGGCTGACTATCCTGGGCCTGGAGTAAAAGGGAAGACCTGGTGGGGAGAAGTGGCTGCCTAACTGCAAGGCTTCGATGGCAGCTCCAGAAGTGCCTTTTGAGTTTGCTTCCAGCCTGTTGTGCGTGATGGCTCTTCCCTTGCCCCATAGACCATGTGCATCTCCTGCCTGACGGCCTCTGAGGGGCTCTGTGCCTCCTCCTACCCAAACAACACAGGGTGAAATGAGGATACTGAATCCCTTTTGGTACTCATGCACCTCATCTGCTGATCACGCATGAAGATGTCAGATGGGACAGCATTGCCCTCTCTGAGATCACGGTATCGCAAGCTGCTCCAAGGAGTCCCTCTCTCGCTCAATAGAGCCGTGCAGCGTACTGGGTGTGATGGCTTGCCTGCAGCTCGTTTCCCCGGACTGCAGCAGGCATCAGGGGGAAGCTGGAGATTAAGATGGCACAGCTGGGTACCTGACCTCGCCGTTTCTGAGTTTTCCTAAAGCTGAGTTTTGGAGGGGGAGGTGAGGAAAAAAAATGCATGTTCTGGATATGTGTAAGACAGCACTGGCTACCTTAACTGTGTTTTAGTGGGACTTCTGCACTGACAACTGAGCGTGATGGTATTTCCATTTGGTATTAATGAAAGCACTCGAGGCCAGTATGCACATTCTTTCCTACAAAAATCTTCTTCTCTGAGTATCTCCATTAAGAGCCGATTTGTCTCCTACATATGTAAATATTGAATTTTCACAGAATTCGAAACCTGCAGTCCCTTTTCTCAGACGTTTTGCTTGTTGTCTAACAGAATATCAATAATTAACTGCAAAGTAGTGACAGTGAGAAACAAAACCATGAATATTAACTTGTCAGGTTTATTTTTAAATTGTCTGCCTGAAAAGCTACCTGTGCCATTCCTGGCTGGAATCTCACTCAGTATTTCCCATCTCTTCTACGAAGAGTCATCAAAGAATTTTCTTTATCCTGAGATCTTGGTGGCAGACCTGAAACACAGCGGACAAAATGGTTTATGCTTGGAACAAAGAACAGCGCTAGGAGGGTTGGAGACCTGCGGCCGGGCGGTTCACTCTCAGATGTGGAAGCTGGCCAGATTTCCCCGGTGTCCTGGCCTTTCTGCCACGGTTCCGTGTCAGCGACCCAGCCCAACAAGTGTCAGGTCGAATTCAAATAGCAGAATTGATTGCCGGGAATGATTTATGCCTGTCTGCCTCTCCTCGGGTGGGGAAGGTTTGTTTAAATTTTGCCCTGCCATTTTGAACTGACTTCAGACATTTCTCAATTTATTGGAAGTCTCTGCTTTTCAGCTGCGGTTGTTTTCACCAATAACTGCGCTATGACATTTTACTTGACTAGCTTGTAAAGCCAGCTTACCATGAAAGTTTAAAGGAACCTGGCTTTCTTAAAAGAATATATCTATCAGCAGTTAACATGAAAGCTATTCTCAAGTCCTACATGATGTGGGTTTTGAAACAGGAGCCTATTTGATTTTAAATTTAAGGGGGAAAATATGCTTTTCTCCAACTGAGCCTTTCTAAACCATAACCTTTTCAACAAGTGAGCCGAGAGAAACCATTGAATCCAGGTACATCTGAGCTGTAAGAACATTGAGAATTGGGACTTGGTTGAAATTTGCACTTCGCTACAATGTATCCATCCAGTTGCAAGCCTATGCTGCTCCTCCCTGCCTGCCTTCTGTTTGAAGTACAAATAAAAATTTTACAAGCTGTGATGTTGCAACATCGTATTTTGGTTTCTGTGAGTATAGAATAGAATGGAATAGAGTAGAATATTTGCAGTTGGAAAGGACCTACAAGGATCATCTAGTCCAACTATCTGACCACTTCAGGGCTGACCAAAAGTTAAAGCATGTTATTAAGGGCATTGTCCAAATGCCTCTTAAACGCTGACAGGCTTGGGGCGTTGACCACCTCTCTAGGAAGCCTGTTCGGGTGTTTGACCACCCTCCCAGTAAAGAAATGCTTCCTAATGTCTAAACCTCCCCTGGCACAGCTTTGAACCATTCCTACATGTCCTGTCACTGGATAACAGAGAGAAGAGCTCAGCACCTCCCTCTCCCCTTCCCCTCCTCAGGAAGCTGCAGAGAGCAATGAGGTTGCCCCTTAGCCTCTTTTTCTCCAAGCTGGAGAAACCCAAAGTCCTCAGCCGCTCCTCACAGGACATGCCTTCCAGCCCTTTCACCAGCTTTATTGCCCTCCTCTGGATGCATTCAAGGACCTTCACATGCTTCTTAAATTGTCGTGCCCAGAACTGCACACAGTATTCAAGGTGAGGCCGCACCAACACTGAATACAGCAGGGTAATCACCTCCTTTGCCCGGCTGGTTACGCTGTGTTTGGTGCACCCCAGGATGGGGTTTGCCCTCATAGCTGCCGGGGCACACTGCTGACTCCTATTGAGCCTGCTGTCAGCCAGCACCCCCAGATCCCTTTCTGCAGGGCTGCTCTCCAGCCACTCCTCTCCCAACTTATACTTGTGCCCGGCACAGAAATTTTATGTTTTGCCACAGTTTCTTGCCTCCTGCTGAAGAAGGTTGCAGAAGTTAGTGTAAATAAACACTACAAGGCAGAAGTCATGGTAAGATAGCAAATATGACATCTTAAACTCCGTCTGTGAGGTTTAATTAAGAAATTGAGGTGAGAAGTGTTACCTTTCAGCGTTGTTGATTTTGGTGAAATGACTTCATTTGTTCAGGAACTGTTTTTACAAATACTATGCTGTTCTTAAAGCTTATTGAAAGCATTTCTAGATAGTCAGCTGTTAATCATTCTTTTATAAGCACATATAGACCTTTTATCTTCCTTTATAAAATAATCCTGTGTATATAATTTGTATATTGAATTTATGTGCCCCTAACACTTCTCTTTTAATCTAGAACATAAAAAATAAAGTGCCTTATTTCTTCTTTCACTGCTATCTACCTTTTTCTTTTATGAAATGTCATCTAAATTAAAAAAAGAAAAACATATTTCTAAAAGGACTTTATTTCTGAAACAAAACAAAGATGACATTGCCCTTGTCTTGATATCCCATAGTGTGCCATGGTTAAAGTATTTTCGTTGTCTAGACCATAAACTTTATTTTCAAGCATGTCTATTTTAATTCATGTCCCCTTATAATTCATTGTATAAATTTTCAGCACAGATGTATAATCATTATTTTTACTGCAGCAAAATCTAGAAGGCCCTACTTACTTTGGGGCTATGTGGTGCTTGATACTGTATAACCAAAAAGACACAGTCCTTGCGCCTAGGCATTTTTTTCTAAATACATAAGTATAGGAGGTGTGGATTGCAGTATTTTTTTCAGTGTTTTAATTAAATTGTTCATGCTGCTTTTACATAAGATAATCAAAAGCCTGTCAAATAATCTCATTACGTATTAAAGGATACTCTGTTGCTCTGAAAAGAACGAATTACTCTGTTCCTGATGTTAAAAGGTCTTTTCTGCTCTGTATGCTGAACTGCACCATCTGATGTCAGCGCATGGCAGCTGAAAGCAACAAGAACTGCCCACATGTATCCAAAGGCTGGGTTTTTCTCTGAATAGTTAACAGAGATTCTTCAAAAGCTGCTTGGATTTCAGTGGTATTTGTAGTATTGCAAAGCAATGGTACAAATCTGATTCATGCAGCGTATTCAGCGGCCTGTCCACTGCACAGCCTTGGCTACCAGCCGTGTGTAGGCTGCCTGGCATATTTTTCAGCCATTTGGTCCTCAGCAGCCTTGCTGTGCCTTGCAGAGCTGGAACAGCAGCTCTGACAGAGTTTTGCCATACACCCAGAATTGCCTGGGAGAAAGAAGCTGGTGAGCGTTGTGCGAACTTCCTCGGTAATTGCCCTTTGCTGATTTTTTGAGAGTCTGTCGCAGGAGCAAGCTGGCTACTTCATTCTCTCCTGAAGCCAGTGTGGAGGGGCTTCACGTGTAGCCTTCATGCAGGGGAAGGTTCCCTTTGCAGGTGTTACGTACTAAAGCCATGCAGCAGCTGCTGCTGCTGATGCTGCAGAGACCAAACCCGGTAAAGAAATTTAAAGAAATCAAAGGAGCAAGAGAAAGATGAGGGAGGGAAGCCAAAGAGGCAAATGGAATGAAACGGAGGAAGGAAGCAGTGAGGGAAGGCAGAGATATGGAGAGAGGAAGGAGAGAGACGCTCCAGAAGGGAGAACAGACATAGAAACATGGGGACAGAAATAGCAGCTGTAATTCATTTTCAGCCAGGAAGGAGCTGCAGCTCTTACTACTGAAGGCGTGTACACAGCCATGGTGCTGTATAAATAAGATAGAATTAAGCTGATCCTAATAGTCACATCCCTTACCATTTTTCCTGCTAAGAAGGAACGTGGCAAATAAACTTTAGAAACGAACAACTTAAAATATTTGTGTCAGTGCAGTAAGCCTCAGTAGTAAAATAAAGTAATCCTACATGACTAAATAGTCTTTAAAGGAGGATCGAAGTAGGAGAGAGAGAAGCAAAAGGGAAGAAACAGACACAAATGTGTTTCATGAGATCTCTCTTCTGTGCGTCTACATGTAGTTTCTTTTGCGTTCATTCTATGTAACTAAATGTGTACAAGCATGCTATCGTTAATATTACCTCCTCTCTTGATGTTCAAATAAAAATTGTTGCTAAGCTTTCCTACGAACTACTGGACACTTTCTGGTACAAAAGTATCCAGTGGACTTTTGAGTGGCAGGTAAGGCCCCATCGCTTGCTTCGGTTTATCAAATGAGTGGTTCCTCTGAATTCACATTCTTCTTCTTTGAAAAAGAGATCAAGAAAGTTGACATATGCCGTGTTCCAGAGGCAGGATGAAGTTAAACTTCATTGTAATCTATTGCTGTGTCAGCCCCCGTGGCTGAGCCGCTGCAAATACATGTGAGCTCGTGAAAAGTATTTTTAAAACATTTAGTCCTGTAAAAAGTTGGAAGGAATTTTTGCAAGTAGTATTATGCCCCCAAAAAATTGCCAATATGCTTCTTCTGGAGTAAAGCCATGAAAATCAATGGAGAACAACAGTGTCAAATTAGCGTTGAGGCAGCATGAGGCAAGAATGGAAAAATAATGAAAGGGACCTTCCAAGTTTTATTTCAAGAGAGGAGGAGCCCTTTCTATTCCTTCAAGATGACAATTAAAAGAGACACATAGCGAGAAATGCATGCTAAAGTAGAGCAAGTCTGTTGTACGTTCATTAAAGAAAAGCAAGCGCAGATTTCGCAAAAGCAAAAGATGCTGGGAAGCACTCTAACCTTAGCATTTCTTGTCAGCACCCCGTCAGGACATCAGCTTGCGTTAGATGTGTGGCAGCACCCGGGGCTGGCCAGGGTTTCAGTCAGGGATGGGACCAGGCTCAGCACTCTGATGCTGGGTTTAACATCGCAGTGAAACACTGGCACATGGAGCACCCTCTTGGCTGAGGCAAAACTCTACTTACCAGAGCGGCTGGAGGCAACATGCTGTTGGCCGCTCCTCTCTGGAGCTTTAAGAGCCAGCCCAGCGTGCTGGTGCTTGCCGGTGGACGTGCTGGCAGAAACATGCTCCCTGGCTGGGGCGAGGGTTGTTGTGCACGGGGGAAGCAGGCTCCCGGTGCTGGCACCGCAGCCAGGAGCAGGGCAGTGAGACCTGGCCAGCTGCCCGCACCGCTGCCGCCGTCTGCCCCGCTCCTGCACAGCTGGAGCCGGCGGGAGTTAGTCCTCAGCCCTGGGAGAGCTCTAGCTCTTGCTGTGCTACCTTAAATTGGATTTAAAAATAAAAAATAAAATCTGCCTTGTGCTTAACTGTGCGCCTTAAACGGGGAGTTTTAATAATGTGCCAACAGCAGCAGTTTGGAGTGTCTTACTGAGGAAAAGGTCACCGTACCCATAAGTTATCCTAGCATTTGATCAGTGGACTCTTTTCCAAAGACTTTAAGTCTCATTATTCACTGCTTATAAAGTCACTTGAGATATAAAAAGTCTTTTTATAGTAATGAAAGAACTCCCACAATTAGCCAGAAGGCAGCCATCTATCTTTTTAAACCACTCAGTTCGGAGGAGACCAGGAGTTTCAGGTGTCTGTATGTGGATGAATTGTTATGACAGTGATAAGTGTAACGTTCATGTGGCGATGCCAGCTGTGGCTGAGTTCATGGCAGGCTGGGGGTTTTTTATAGAGGTGACAGAGAGACACTTTTGTTAGTGAAATGTAGAATATGATTTCCTGAAAAGGAGAAAAGTGACTACACGTTATTTACAGAGTCATGAAATCTGCCGTTCAGCCCTTCCATTATTCTTTGGGAATTACAGATGATTAAAGAATGTCATTAATTTGATCTCCTAAAACTTTAATGGCAACTACTTTTTGAAGTGCCTCTTCCCTGGGAAAAATACATACCCTGGAAGAGAAATTGGAGACTGAGCTTGTGGTAGAGCAGAGGCACTGTGAAGTTCACAGGAGAATGCAGCATTCAGTGCAGGGGCTTAGAGATAAAAGTTACTTGTTCTGAGCACACACACTGGCCTTTGATTGTATTTTTCCCCACCATCAAAGGGTTGATCTTGTGAGAGATTTATATAATATCCTATCCACAAATAGAAGAAGTTTGCAATGATTAATGTAATAAATGATGGTCTAATTATATCAAGAAGTAACTCAACATATTTTATGCATGCCACAGCTAGTTTAGTCTTTATTGCCCTCAGGCAGAATCCTGGTATCATCAGAAAAACTGTTTGTCAATATTAAAAGCAATTTGCATAGTAAATACACTCCAGCCTTGTTACATCACCATCTGGGTTAGCTGAGCATTCGTGTTGGTACCGGGAAGTGCTGGCGAAGGCAGACCTCGCGAGCAAGTGTTCAGACTGACCAGCTGTCGCAGTGGGAGCGTGACAAATGCCGGCGTTCCCACCCCGTGGGAAGGGGACAGGTTCAGTGAGAGGGCAGCGGGAGGCCTTCATGGAGAAGGATTCGGGAAAGGAAAGATGGAGGACGCTGGAATCGGGAAGCATGAGATAAAGGAGACGCCTGGGGAGCAAAGAAGGGTCCGCACTGAAAGAAAAAGGCAGAGTGAGAAGAGCAAACAGCTTAAGAGAGGGGAGAGACAAGAAAGCCCAGAGGTAGCAGAGCAAGGGAGAGGAGAATGAGACTGGGAATACCAGCTGGAAGAGAATGCAAGAAAGATGGCCACAGCAACTAGTAACATGTCTGCCGGGCAAATTGAGGGAGTCAGGAAAGGAGAAGAGTGGCTGCTCGCAGTTGCGTGTCTACCAGCACTTGTCTCCGGGCAGCTCACTATGAAACTAATGCAGTGATTCTTAAATTTAATTTGATGTTTTTATTTCACTCACAAACCAAGAGAACAGCAGATAACACAAGCCAAGAGAATTGCAGATAATAATACATTATCTCTTTCAAAACTCAAGTGAACCTTTTCTGAGCTGTGCTTTCTGAGCTGAGCTTTCCAAGCTGAGCTTTCTGAGCTGTTCTGATGTTGAACATCAGCACTAAAGGGCTTGAAAGGATCTTTGTGAGATGTGCATTGCTCTAACACACGCTGAGGAGGTGGAGGGGCTATTCTCCGGTTATGCAGACTGCCAAGCCTCATGTTATGAAGTGCAGGAATCAGGTCACATTTTGGCCACAGATTAAAACTGCTAACTCAGTAGTGCTTTTAAATGGAGTAGGCATAGTTACCCTGGAGATGTGAATTGTAGCATCCAAATGTTTTTCTGAAATACATCTCAAGGTGAGGGCTCAGATCCACAAAGAGATTTTAGGCATGGAAATGTCAGGTGTCTCCCAGGGTGGACTTTTCCATACACTGTTAGAGGAGATTGAAATACTCAAAGGCATTTGTGGTGAATGATGGTTGTGCCTAACCCAGGCATCTGGAAGCAGGCTATAGGCATGCATCTAAAACACCATCCTTTTCCTATAGTCAGTACCTTAAATGCAATTAAGCAGTCAATAAATTTGGGATTCAAAACCCCAAACGTCCTCCTAAAGGTGGTGGTGGGGATCTTCAGTGTTTTCTTGGCTTACAATGGACTTGACTTTTCTTTCAAAACATGGAGCATGATTCTGCACACAAAGTTTTGGAAGACACTTCTTCTAGTAGTGGTTTTGTTTCAGTTAGAGATGACTGGGTAAAGAAGGCAAAATCATGGAGAAAAAGACATTAAGCTAGAGTTTGTATTTGTTGGAGAATCAAAGTTGCACAAGCACTTCTGTATTAGTTACCTTGCTCACTAGTTTGCTGTAGTTTACTGCCGTTGTGCTGAGAACTATTTCTCCATTCCCTGTACATCTACCCGGGGCACTTTTTCCAATCCAGTTTAAAAGTCTTTTGAATTCCCTGGGGTAGCTCATTAGACAATACTTCCAGGCAGTGTCCAGCTCTTTGCTGGGATCTTTTGAGGACGTGTCATGTCCTTCATAGAGAGGAGTTGCAGCTGTCAGACCTGCCCACAGATGCACTGATCGTGGTAGACAACTCTGACAAAATGAAGCATCCTCCTGAGGTCCATTGAAAGAAGGGTGTTTTTTTCTGACAGCTGCTGTTTAGATAATCAAAATTGCTGAGTAGTCACTGGGTTGTCACCCTCTGGAAGGAAGCTGACTACCAGAAGGGTGGTCAGGCATTGGAACAGGCTGCCCAGGGAAGTGGTTGAGTCTCCATCCCTGGAGGTATTTAAAAGAAGGGTAGATGTGGTGCTCGAGGACATGGTTTAGTGGTGGACTTGGCAGTGATAGCTTAACGGTTGGACTCGATGATCTTAAGGGTCTTCTCCAACCGTAATGATGCTATGATTCTATGAAGCTTTACAGAGTGGAAATAGGTGTATTTCTATGTTTTCCCACTTTTTGTAGCATTTATTTTGTCTTGCTTAGGTTAAGGCTTAGCCATAGGCTTTTCAGCCATGGTAGGTTTCTGCTAAATACTGGGAAATGGAAGCGGTGCTGGCTATGCATAGGAAAATGCACAGAAGGCTGCAGTACTGGGTATTGCCTGGGTCTATTCAGTATTGTTGACCCAGCTACACAAACTATCAAACAGGACAAACCTCAGCTCTACAGGTAATGGAGATGCAGTTCTCCTTACAAGCCTGTGGTTCAGCCTGAGGGAAGCAGCCAGAGCCGGCGTGTTCAGCAGCTTGTGCAGCTTTTAGGAGGGATGACAAGATTTGGTGGTCAGGACAACAAAGGATCAAATGGGAACAAGCATCGCTTAAGTCATCTGACTAAGGAAGAGGAAATGTCATTAACCAGCATAATAAAAGTTGTCCCTTTACTGAACTTGCATGAGCCCTGACTGAGATAGTGGTATTGGATAATGGTTGAATTTGCTACTTTTCAGATTAACTTGCTCAAGAAATGCGGCTTAGTACTGAACTGTAACCTAAAAGGTCAGCGTGTCGAATGCCCTTTCCATAGATGAGCTATCACATTTGCGTTAGCAGAAGAGTTGCAGTGTCCTCTCCAGGACACGTGTCCCTGGTAGCTCACATGTCCTGTGCCCGCCCTGTCCTGCCCAGGGAGCCTCACAGCTGGTGGCCCTCACCACTGGAAGTTTTCTAGAGGCTGTGTGTGCCGAAAGCTGTAAGTCGGGGAGGAAGGTGGTGTGTTTTTGCTCTTTTTCTGTGGCTTCAGTTAGGGCTCAAATTCCTGTCCTAAAGAAGGACTGGTAAAACTAAGGGACAGCGTTTGATCCTTTTTGCCAGTTTGCCATCCAAGGGTGCACCCAGGGTGCGGCAGCCTGGATATATTTAGGACGAGGGATTGGAGGTGAAGAGACTGCTGTGATGAGCGCAGATTTAGCACCTGTCAGGTCAGAGGCATCTTCTGCGTGGGTGTTGAAATCTCCTAGGACAGTGAGCCTTGTGTGAACTCCATCATCACGTCAGACAGCATCTCTGTCATTTCGCTGGGAAACCCTTGTGTCTGGACATCTCTGCTCTAGCAGAACACTCCGGTTATTCTTCCCTTTGCCCTTACTGATTAAACAGAGGGTCTCCAGGGATTTTACTTCAGCAGAGCTGATCTTAAATTTTAACTTGCATACGCCAGGTATTTGCTGAGGATAGGAGGGTATCTCATGAGCTGGTAATGTGACACCTTCTGCGATGATTGCATTCACATAACTACATGTCTTTTTTCCTTTTTTTCCCTTTTTCCCTTTTTCTTTTTTTCCTTTTTCTCTTAATATGGGGGAAGTAAAGACTACAGGAAACGTATCAACATTGCTGGCCCTCTTGATTCAAAAATTCCAGCCAGTGTTAAAAGAAATTATCAACAACAGAAAAGTGTTAGAAGACAAGGCTATTTCATTTTTCAGTCACAGGCACTTAAATCCTGAAAGCAGTCTTCATCGAAGGACTGATTTTTCTTTTTTTTTTTTTTCCCCTGGAACTCAAAGCACAAGGATAACCTAACAACCATTTGCCTACATTTTTTATAGTCACTGTTTTGTTATTTAGTCCTGTCCCTCCTTTCTTCTCTGCTGTCCACCTCTGTGTGAGAGGGAATAAGCCTATGTGCAGCGGTGCTGGCATTAGAAGTGGCAGTTGGCCAATGTCAGTCGATTTGCGCATGAAAGACAAAGCCCGTTCGCTTGTTTGTTTTCTGACGCTGATGAAGTTTTGCATGTGGCTGGATTTAGAGCAAGAATCTAAAGGGGATGGCCAGGATCCAGGCAGTGGCCACCAGTCACTCTGGGGGAGATGTTGACAAGTGGCCCAGACTTTGCAGTGTGTCCAAAACGAGGGGGAGAGTGTTCATTAAACAGAATCTTAATCAAACAGGGCAGGAGGATGGTTTACATGAGAAAAGATATATTCTTTACTTAACATTCACAACTTGCTTGTGGATTAATTAGCCCATCTGCTACAACAAATGTATTCCCATGTCTTTGTGTTGACTGTTAAAAGTGACTGATTTCTCTATCCACTTAAAATAGTACCCTGGATTCCACTGAAAGTAACCTTTCCGAGGCAAGGAATTTATTTAATCATCCACTAAGAACCTGTAAGTGGCTTGCTGTAAATAAGTGCTCAGCTGTCTACAGCTCCCAGGGTAACTATATGTGAGTGTTAAGTTGGGGGATCATGGAGGAGGCGGAAAACCCTTAAAGAAGCTACGTGAAGAGAGCTTCCAACCCCATCTGTAGTATTGGCTTTAGGTTTTAAAATAAATTCTCTCTTCCCAGCCCAAGTGGGCAGGACAGCTGCCAGCATAGAGTAATTCAGCTATAGATTTTCTTCTGAGAAAGGTGGCATTCATAAATTAGGTGACCTTTATGCAGATCGACAAAGTGTGTTGATGAACTTCAAGTGACAAGTATTGGGTGTCTGAAGTGCTTGTATTTCATAAGAAACTAACATAAAGGATGGAATGTTTTTAAAGTCTTTAAATTAAGTAGGCATTTAAATGAAAGCAGAGGTCAGCCATAGGTTCCCAGGATAAATGAAAATGTGTATCTTTTGTGATTTTTCACACTCATGTGATTTTAAAGTATTATTATTCTTTAGAAATAAAATTTGCATGTAAATGGCATTGTGAATTTATGTCTGTTTCCTCAGAATAAATGATAAGTGTTGACTGATGTGAATAAACAGAGCTTCTGGTTTTCCAAAAAAATCTAATAATATATTTTGCATGCTATCCAAATATCTTTTTGCTTTGTTGATGTGGATCTGTGATAAAGTGGTCAGCTTGTGCCAAAAACCATGTGGTTCAGCTGGGATACAGAAAGATTGTGTGTTTTATACTTGAATAGGGGAAAAAATTGATACAGTGCTATGTGGTATTTATTCCCAAGCATTTGCTTTTAGGAGAAACACCGTATAGTTATCTGAAACTTAAAAAGTATTAAAAGGGTTTTGGGAGGCAGGAAGGTAATTTTTCTGTTCCTAGGGCCTTAGGAATGAGAGTTACTCAGAGGGGCTATAGGATGCTCTTGTTACAAAACTGCAGAAGCTGTGGAAAATTGTGTCCTTGATAGGATCTGAGTTAGAAGCAAGAATGAAGCAGAGGGTTGAACTGAAAAGTGACTATAAGAGTCAGGCTTGAAGCTTTATCACTCATTGCCTCTATTAGATGGGGCTGAGTCTGAACACCCTGGCAGTATAACTTGTGCTATTGGAGAGGGTTTGCAGAAGCTCACTCCTTGGGAAAATTTATTTTATTTTCTTATACCATACCTTGTTCTTTGACTGTTCTGGCCCTTCCTCTTATATACAACTGATAATTTACCATCTAACTTAGATTAACGTAACCCAAGGTTCTAATTTGATGGATGATAATTTAAATTATAAAATCTTAACATTTTTGGTTTCAGTTATAACAGAAACCATACACATGCATTAAACTAAGGTGACCAAGCTAGCTGTCGTTCATATTACTTGATGACAGTTTAGGCTGCAGTGGTGTGGTACTTCTGGGGATCCCAGGCATTCAGCACAGGGAGTTTTGAGCTCTTTTATGTATAGAAATCTGTTCAGATAATTTCTAGCCTTCTCATTACCACATACAGCATCAGGGCTAGCTAGGAAGATCAACTGACCTTTGCATTGGTGGCTATGCCTCAGTGTGCTTATTTTGCATGTCCTCATGAGTAATGTGGCTGTGAAAGCACTGCTTCTTCGGAAGTTGTGTCAGAGGAAAGCTGGTTCTACCTTGTACTTAAGCACATACTCTGGAAATGTCTTGAGCTGATATATACATGTAGTTAATGGTCAATAGTATCGTAGCCATCCACATAAATAGATAGGACTATGGTTACACGTGTTGCCTCAAATATGACATATTTAATTGCCAATGCTTCTTCTGACAGGCTTAAAAATGTTACTGAAGGCTGCTGAATGGCTCCTGAGTTTGCTGGCGTTGTTCTTGTTTGCCTGTTTTTCCTTTTTGACAAGAAAGTTCCAAGAATTTCTTGAATGAAAGAGTGATGTGGCAAAGACACTTTGGTTTCAACCAGTATTTGCAGGCACGGGGGAAAAGTCGGTTGTGGGGTCTGTCCCATTTCTGGGGAGAGTTTAGACTTAGTTCATTAAGCAGAAGTTTTACATCTTCATTTTCTATGCAACTAAGTTAATTTGGGCATGAACTCACAGTAGAATCCTATTTCAGATTTGCTGCCAGTGTAGAGATTTTCCCAGGGATATAAATTTTAATCAGGTTTTGGTAGCCTTCAGATATTCACATTTCTTACTAGAAAACCCCACCTTTCTACCCCAGCACAGGATCATCTCATCTCCACAACAGCTCACAACAGTTAGGTCCTGTGCAGCAGTCAACAGCAATCCCATTGCTCTGGAAACAGCAGAATGATATTTCCTGTGTAAGGATGTTGCACAGCCCCTGTGTCCCAGGGCTTAGCTACTGACTGCTGTTGACAAATTAGCCCTCACATTTCATAGTGAACACCAGAATTCCTATGAATTTAGCATCACCCAGCCTTGCAGTTACCTTTTTTAATACCCTAAGGCCTCATCTAGACTAGGAGGAATTTGCTGCTTTGCCTGTAGCAGGGAGAAACCTTGCCACAGTCTTCTAGTTTTGCCAAGCTATGCTGCATTTGAAGCATAATTTTCTCTGATTTATTATTCATCTGTTTGTAGCAAATTATTTCTTCAGTTTGTTTGATTTAGATTTCTCCTTCCTTAAAAGAGCAGCAGCCGACTGTGTTAGTCAAATGTTCCTATCTTTGGTCTTAATGATTGTATAATGGCCATAGCAGATAAGTGACAAAACATTGAAAATTGGCCTTGTTTCTTTTTAGACATCAGAGACATGTTTATTGACATCTGCATTAATAACAATGCTGTGCCAGAAATCCCTTGAAACAGTTGCATGCCACAGAAAATGCTGAAATTGAAAATTAAAGGCACCCTCCTTTTTTATTTGTATTTTATGAGGTGAATAAAACAGCATGAGAGAAATAATTTTATATATCCTTTTAAAATGCTGTAGTTTCTTTGCTGTGTTCAGATTCCATTGGGACAGTTATGGAAGAGTTCAAACCATTTCTGATTTCTAGCAAAGATTAAAGAATTTATTTCTCCTCGCAGCTTTATCTTCCCTCTTGCATGGATGCCAAAGTACGGTCCAGTCAATGTCAGCACGTGGCTTGATGTACTACACAAATAATTCATCCCCCTGTATTTTACATCCATGTTTTTATGGTGCCTTTTCTCTTGTGAGTAACCTTTGGTATATTTTTCTGTTTTTCTCTAGGTCAATGGGAAGGACCTCTCCAAGGCCACTCATGAAGAGGCAGTGGAAGCTTTTCGCAACGCCAAGGAGCCAATTGTAGTTCAGGTTTTACGACGAGCCCCAATTAGCAAAGCTCCTGGTAGCTCTCAGGATGTTCGGTTTGTGGATGCCAGCACTCAGACTGACATCACTTTCGAGCACATTATGGCTCTGGCCAAACTAAGGCCTTCCACACCACCAGTTCCCGATATCTGCCCTTTTCTACTTTCAGACAGGTATGGTTTATCTTCTCCTGCTGTTTATCTGTGGGATTGAGGCATTGCAGTGGTAGGCTTGTAGCCTTCTCTTGAAAAAGTCTCAGGAACACTTTAAATATTAAATTATAAACGTCATTGATAATGACTGTCCCATTCAGGCTTCAGTGACAGTTTTCCTAAACTCTGCTCATGGATTAGAGCTACAGGAAGGAATCTTGGCCATGTTTACTTTGTGTTCATGTGTTTGTTCATCCAAAGCTAAGCCCTAGTCAAGAAGAAAAACACTTCTGTGTTCCAAAGTACCAAAAAGGCTTCTCCAAACCTAGAAAGAGCTGTTTTGTTGCTTCCCATTCTTCCAAATTTCTTACCCAAAAATAAAGGAAACAAATTATTTAATTTAAAGGTCCCCTTATCAAAAGCAAAGTGATTCCAAAAATATAGAGATCAAAAGTACAATTTCACCTGGCAAATGATACGAATTAAATGCTCTCTCAGTTGAATTCTTTAAAACTGAATTGAATGCAAACACCAGCAGGTGCTGCTTATACATAAATAGGGTGTAGGCTTCTTCCTCTTTGGACTCCACCTCATGAGTAACATCATCTAGTTGCCCTCTGTCTGTAGCCAGCAAAACTATGATAGCCCTCAAGCTTTTCCACCGACTTCATGGTATGCTGTGTATCTCTGCAGAATTGATGCTAATGGAGAACACACCACTTTTGACTTTGGTGTAGCTCCATTTTTAGAAGTTCTAGGTGAGCTGTGTAGATGATTATCTTAGAGAGAACTTGCCAGCCAAATGCTGGATTGAGCCTACCACTACTGCTGCACAGCTAGGAACATGATACATGTATATTTTTGAGTTGTTACTGGATCTTACTAAACTGTGTGCTACTGTGATTGAAGTTTCCATGCCCTCAGCATGGGGAAAAGTTTCCTACCTCTGCTAAGATAGATCCACACTGGGTGCCACGGTTGGGATCCATCCTTGGATCTAAGGCTGTACCTACGTGCATGTTGTAAAAACCTTATTCTTTGTGCTCCAAGCCCATTTAACAGTGCAGTTTACATGCATTTTTAAGTGTGCAGTTACTCAAATGCACTTCACCACTGTTATCATTTTAACAGAAGAGGATAACGCAGGTTGTTTTATGCGAGTTGTTGAACAATTCATGAGCTTGGTGTGGGTTGTAGATTGTGGACATTCGAGACTTTATTACCAGATAATTAGCGAGTTGCCCCTGGCAATGACACAGCACGTGAATCTGGAGTTAGGTACCTTTATGAGCATAAAGAATCCCAAATTGTCACAATTAAGTAGTTTGGCCCAAAACAGACCCTTTTAAGAAATCATCCTCTGTAAATCTGACAAAAGATGAACCCAGCAAAATGAACTCAGATGGATTATGAGCTTTTGAAAAGAAAACAACACGTGCTACTTCTTGGTACAGTTTCTTTCAGGCTGTCAGGCCATTCAGAGTAGCATTCCAGAGATGAGAAAACTAGAGAGAAGTGGTGTTTTTTTATCACTTTTTAGTTTAAAAAAAACCCTATTGTCTCATCCACTGTTGTACTGCTTTGTTCCACATAGCTGCCATTCTCTTCACCCAGTGGAGCATGAATTTTATGAAGGTAATGAGTATCTTTCCAGCCTGCCTGCTGATGCAGATAGAGCAGAGGACTTTGAGTATGAGGTAAGATCACTGGCACACTGCAGCCTTTCTTTCTGTTATTACAGATAGGGTATTTGCACAGCTGACAGCAGGCTCCTCTTGAGAAAAACACGAGTGGGAATACTTCTTAAAAAATTGGCACAAAAGACTATTTTATTTTATACCTGTTTAATGTCACAGGCTTTACTGGGGTTAGGCTGCACACATGAAATGTGAAAGCAGCATTCTGCAGTGGGTGGCTACATACAAGTCCAGTAGGCTTATTAAACACGTTCCCTCTTTGTGCAGTGGCGACTGTAACTGAGATGCTTCGCTTTTGCAGTTTTAACACTTTAAAGCAAGCCTTTCCAAAATTAAAAATGGTAACTGGAAGCTTAATTGCTTTTTTCCCCCTAATTTTAAGAATTAATTGACCTTGTATCTCATGCCTTAGGGATCAGTCTTCCAGATACTTGTGTGTGTACTTGAGTGTTTGTAAGATCAGGCTACAACTTTGAAAATGAATATAATTTCTATTACTTGCTCTCTGATATTTGACATTGTAAGTATTGCAATTATAAGAAATTGTGCTCTGTACCACAAAGCTACCTTTGCTGTTAATGCATTGTACTCTCCAGTGACAAGGCTGGATTTGTTTCTGAGTCACTGGAAAATCATTATGTGAGGCTTCCCAAAATTATAACGTGGTCGGTGATGTTGCTCTTCATTAGATTTTCATTTCAATATCTAAATAGTCATGTCAGCCAGTCATTAGCTTTTCATGTTTTCCACTATCATCCAGTAACAAAATATTTGTAGGGACAGGCATAAGAAGAGCAGATGGTTCTTTTTATTATTAAACAGTGCTGAGTCTTTGCATAAGTTCAAGTTACTGTATTTTAAATAAGAGTGATTATAAATAATTAAATATCTTTAATACAAGATTAAAAATATCCTGTCCTCCTGTTTGCTCTACCGTAAAAAACCTTTTTAAAGGTTTCATATAACTGGTTGACATTTGGAAATGAAATGAATGGCAAAAGCTTTGGCAAATATGCAGTGTGTTCACTTTTATCGTGTCTTTAGCAGCTAAGGTGCTCTATTGGAAGTTCAGCCCATTGTTCTTTTCTTTTAGCAGCCTGGGGAATCTGAAGTTCTTTCCCCAGGAAGCAGAAAAATCAAATAACATCTACTTAGTGAATCTCAATCAGAACAAGCAAACTTTTATTTGAACTCCTCAAAAAATCATTGCTAGGGATTAGTGAAATCATTATTTCTTCCCAGTTGGGTTTTGGTGTGATATCTCACAGCACAAGAGTCTCAGAGCTTAAGTTCTGGTTTGACTCCCCATGTGTAATATAATATTAAATTTCTCTGTCAAGTGTGTTTGTTTATGGTACTTCTTCCTTAAATGTAATAAAAACTATTTTTCTAGTAATATTTGAATAAATTAGTAATGTAAGCATCTAGAAAGAATATTACAAAAATTTGTTAGATAAAACTAATTTTCACCATTTAATCAGAATATCAGTGATACATTAAAATACTAACAGTTTTTAAAGAGTCTACCTGGTGGAATCAAGTCCTCTTTATGACCATTATTAATCGCTAATAATAGCTGGCATAAGTATTGTGACAACGGCAAATGCTTGGGCAGGTTCTCAGTTGCCTGTAATCTCCACTAATCACACCATCATAGTCATTAATTTGCTGTCAGCTGTGATTCAGTTGCCCAAGGCAAATTCACTGAGTGACTGAAATAAAGTGTTTCATGTGAAATTTAAATAGGGAAGGAACTGTCTAGCTTCCTTTGAGAGGAATGCTTTCTACTAAATGTGAAAGTTTTGAAGGAGAAACAAGAAAATCTCAGAGCATTTAACTAGCAGAGCCCTAAACATGAAAGACATTCCCAGAATTTAAGCCCATATGGTAATATTATGATTTAGGTTACTCATTGGTGGTATTATTTGTTATTTCAGGTCCTTATAAGACATTATTAAGCTCTCTTGTCATAACTAGGTGGCTGGAAAAATTGAGAGCGTTGAGAGATATATATCTCCATCCGAAAAAAAGTCTCATAAAGGACAGAGTCAAAAGGGATTTACTAGCTGCTGTTGCCGATCCAGGGGAGAAGTAGCAGGACAGTGAGTGGAGCAGAGGCTATGATCCAGTGCTGTCAAGGTCTCTACAACAGTATTGGCTTAGGCGTACCCTGCCGTGGCCACTCAGTCCCACCCTTGCCCTCATGTTTTCTGGCCCCTCGGTTATGCCAATATTACTTTTTGTGAAACGGATGTGAGAAGTAATCCAATATTTTTTAAAAACAGATTTTTAGAAAGGTTGTTTTTAACCTAGCCCAGCTGCCTGATCTAATTTCCAGCATTGGTCCACAAGTTGCTGTGCTGTGGCAGCAGCATCAGGGACAGAAAAAATGCTCAAGCACTTGGGAAGACAACAACTTATAAAATCGGCATTGTCCGCCCACCATCTAAGGGTGAAAGCAGCAAGAACAGAGGGTGCAGAAGCTCTGCTCATGCCACCCTGCGGGCTGCAGGCTGGGTGGAAGAAGCACGGAGCGTTCTCTATCTCCCGCCATTTGATTTCTCCTGTGTTTCGGGTAAAGAGGTTTATTGTTACTACTGTGCTTTCTGTAGAAGGAGGATTGTATCGGTGCTCCCTGGTTTTATTATTGTTTTTTTTCTTCGTAACAACTTTCTGGTGTGAACCTTAGCTAATCCCACACAGCAAAAAACCTGCTGGGTGTCAGGAGCGTGGTCCAGTTTCCAAACTGCACATTAGCATTCCCGTTGTACTAAAAGGATACAGATAAGCGGCTCACAGGCCTCCATGGCAAACTTAATAGTTTTTAAATGGATTCGAAGCCAAACCTGGAGATTTCAGAAAGGGCTTGAAACAAGATAGTGAGCAGAAAAAGAATTAGAGCGACACCTCATTATTTCCTAGAAATGGTTTGTAAGCGAAGACTGCATCGGTTCTGAGACACAAATGCAAAATACTCAGCCAAATTAGAAAGTAAGGAAATAAGATAACTAGCAACTGAGGTGCTGTAAACAAGAATGTTTTCCAAGAAAGGGAATGTCCTGGAAAGCTTTGATCAGCTTGGAACTTGCGTACAGATATGTGCTGGCGTTTAAGTACCTGAGTTACCACCATAAGAAACAAACAGGAGGATCATGTATGATAGCCAGCACTGGGGATACAGACTTATGCTTGCCAGTGGATTTGGTAGGATTAGACACTTACAAGACTCTTCTCCTCCATTTGTAAGCTAGAAAAACCCAGTGGGTTGTGCTCAGATTGTCGCAGTGCAATAAACTCAAGTATGAGCCAATTGTCTTGGAAGGATGAACTCCCTGGGAGGCTCATTAGGCTCCATAAAGTACCATACTTTAAACAAATGTCTGGGAAGATGACGGAACTGGGGGGTTGCTGATAGCCAACTTGAGCATCCTTACGTTGCTGCTGTAAAGCTTGTCCTAAAAGGAATCTGAATTGTTGGTAGATATTGAGACAGGGGTCAGAGCCAGCATCAGTCAGTGTTGGCAGAAAGAGATCAAAAGATTTGCAATTCTGGCATAGCCAGATACCCATGAGGGCTTTTAAGATAAAGCAGGAATTGACCAATTTGTAAATGCTCAGTTGGACTTGCAGTCAATATCACTGAAAGAGAGCCAAAGATATTCAGGACAAACGCACCCAGTCTGGCTGTGAGTGGCTGTTGTGCTGCTGGAATTACATCATGTGATGTTACAGTATGCGTCACACTCTCTGGTACCAATGAGGTGAAAGAACCAAAAGCATCACAGCCCCCAGTAAATCTATGTTAAATATGGCTCTAAAATTTGTCCTTGTAAGAAGAACAGAGGGTACTGGTGCTAGAGAGGAGTAAATAAGCTAATGGACGTGCACTTTAACAACATTTCTGAACCTACTATCCAGGAGAGAGAAACATCATATACTTGGTTTGGAACGTTGGCAGTAATACAGAAATTAAGGGGACAAAGTCATTTAAATGGTGAAACAGTGAAAAAATAGGTAAAAAAAAAGAATGTTGTAAAGACAAAGCTGGACAAAAGAAAGCATCGCTGATGTCTGGTCCTACATAGTCAGCCTGAGGAGACTGCCTTTCAATAAGAGAGGCAGAAGAAAATAAGATGTTATAAGCAGGCACAAGCAGGTAGTGTCGTTTAGTCAACAGGTTCTTATCCAAGGGCAGAGACCTTTGTACCATATAAAGAAGTAGTGATTAGTTTCTGCTGTGAGAGCCAATATCTCTGGGGAATTACAGCTTTTAAAATATCTTATGTCTGAGACCAGAGAAGATTCTTATTTCTAGCTGAATGCTTCTTAAAACAGCAAAAGGAGACATCCTTGAGAACGAACAGCAGTGGGTCAAGGTAACTATTGTTGTTGCATATATGAGGAAGAGTAGGCTGAAGTTTGCTCTCAGAATTGAGGGGGTGGTTTGGAGGGAGGTTGGGTGTTAGTTGATGTGGATGTGCAAAGGAGACCAGCATAATTGCCTAAGAGACTACCCAGCTCTGATTGTTCTCGTTTTTAGGCAAAGGCACAAGTGATTGCTTCAGTACAACAGTACCCCATGCCAGGATTAGCATGATTAGAGTGAAAAAGGCAGAACGGCAGCCATTGTGTCTGTGTCTGATGACTCCAGTTTTAATGCATGCAAACACTAGTGCTGACAGATTGGGGCAGTATTAATACCAGTACCTGGGAGAAGTTGCTAAGGGTTGAGTTGACCCTATATGAAATGAAGAGGTACTCTGATGATCTTCACTTAAGGTCTTAGAAACCATTGAGCTTCTTTAATTTACTTTTTTGCTCAGGAAGTTAGTGCATGTCACTAAATCAACAGACAACCACATAAGGCATGTGCAGGTGAAATCTTTCTATGGTCAGTTTTTATGAAGCCTTTTGTGTCCAGACAATGACGGGACCAGAGGCCCTGCAGGAAACAGCAGCCACAAAAGAGCATAGTATTTTGAGAAAAAGCCATCTGAAATTTTTCCCACTTGATGCCTCTATGAAACATGGAGTGTGAGCTAGAAAATACACACCTGCTGTTCTGATTCCTCCTATAGGACTTCTGGAAATAAGATTCACATGGAAGTTGCTTTACTCCATCATCAATATCTCCTCCTAAGCAGAGCAACCCATAGTGCTCTGAGGGCTGGTTAATACCTCAGGGCAAAAATGAATACTCTCAAGTTCATGTTCTGCTTTGTAGACCCAAGGGACAAATTTTCAGTCAGAATAATGAAATAAACGTGTGTGTGTGTATATGCGTGTTGAATGTAAGTGCTAATTTATGGCTATGCACAGCCGTTCATTTAAGTGTTTTGATAAGTATTTGCACTCATAAATCTGTTAACTGTAAATGTAGATTAGTCCTTTAAGTTTACCACTGGCCTGATCCAAACCCACTGAAATTGCTAAGGTTTCCTATTGACCTGAGCATTTCTGGATCAGATGCTGTCGGCTGTTTTCACAAATGACTGAAAATGGGCCTTGAAGAGAGAAAAGCTAGAAAACTTTGGGAATTGGCCATGAGTAAGGTTTTGTGTAGACCTCTTTCACTGAATGCTTAAAACACTTAGGGGATAATTTTATCCTGTTCTCTTCGTTTCTCGTACTGTATCTGAGCATTGCAGCAGATGCAATGCAGCGGTAACGCATTGGTTTACTCTTCCAGTAACACTCATCCCATAGTGATGAGGGAAGGTATTTCAGGCGCAAATTCAGATTTCCCGTTTCTGTGACATAATGCTTTTGAAGTGATCGATTTTATTGGTATTTTTTCCTTAGAACAAAAGGAGGAGTAATTTTGTTCAGATTAGCAGTCTGAGTGAGTCCTTTTATCTGAATAAAGTTACTGGAACGCGTAAGTATTTGTGGGTTGAGGCCCTCACGGGCCACTAAAGTGTGGTCTCCAGTGACTTTCTGAAAGGCCCACCACTGCTGTAATAGGCCAAGAGAGACCTGCCTGCCCTGTGAAGTCGTATTGAAGGCCTTTTCAGCACATGGATTATTTAACCAGTAAACCAAACAGATCTGTCTATCCTGTAAATACATATTTAAGGCCTTTTTAACATGAGGATTACTGAGCTGATAGCCTGTAACAGCTCCCTTCAGAGCTGTGATAGCCTGCAAACACCCCTGTGCGAGCATTACAGGCACTTGCGGCAACGCAATTGGAGCTCCTGCTTCAATTGCTAACACCTGAATAAACAGTTTTTAGGGAAACAGCTTCTGTGCACACACTGCCAGTGCTTCCGATCGCTGCAGTCAGGCTCTTCTGGTTTTTTTACCTGAAGAGTGTTTCTGCACAACGAAGCTAACCCAGAAGATGGATGTGTCACCATTAAAATGGGAAACATTTCTTAGATAAGAGTTTTTTCTAGAAATTCCTTACATGTAGCATGGAATTTCTCTGCAGAGCTATTAAGTCATGTTTTCTATTTAACAGTACAAGGGGCGGGGTGGGGGGAGAGAGAGAGAAACCTTGTTTTGGCAGGGATCACTCAAGCCAAGTTCCAGCCATGCTGCGGTAGGATGACAGCGATGTGAAGGTGCAGAACCGCTATAATACCTCTGTGACTTGCTGTCAGGTTGTGCTTGTTTCTTCTGTATTTCCTACTGCGACTGGATTCTTTTTTTCCCGAACTTCTTAGAACTTGGGATGAATCAAAAAAGAGCCTTTAGTGAACAAAAGGCAGTTTTTGAATTCAGCAACCACCAGATGTAATTTAAAAGAGAAGGCTTCAAGAAATAAGGATCCTAATAGAGATGTGGGTGCTGCAGTGTTATAAGAGGCAGACAAGGTTGTGTCTTTCCATTGCCATCAGGGCTGCTGGTATGGTAAGGGGAATGTGAAAAGGCTTGCTGGTAAGTGTGGTGTAGATTTTCAGTGGAAAAGCGGATACTCCTCACCACGTGCCTTACCTTACGCAGCTGCTGTTGTGGTGGAGGGACTGATCTGACAGCTCAGAGTGGCCTCAGATAAACTCGGACTTTATGTAGTATGTTTATTTTCTGGCCATCAGTTCATAACTGCCTAGAGGTTATGGCTGAATCGTGGATGACCCATGGTATAGAGACATTTTACTGACACCATTATTCTGATTTTTTTTGGCAATTCTTAATATTATATAGCATCTGCTGTTAAGAAGTATCACGAAGGAAGTAAGAGGTATGTGTGTGCCTGTGGTCTGTGGTCTCGGTTGCTTAGGAGAGTCTTTCTGGTTTGTGGGGTCTTGGGGTGGGTTTTTTTTTAACCTGTCATATCATACAAATCCAGAGAAAAAAAATGGACTGTATTTTAAAGCTATTAATTGAAAAGCTTGTGAGGAAGTCTCCCGGACAAGTAAATAGATAATTAGAGTTGTTTCGGTTGGGCCTGAGAAAACACTACAATGATAGGAGCTTCTAAAACCTTTCCTCGAGATTTTTTCCTTTTAACTCAAAAGATATTCTGAGCTGCTAACACCTGGCCTGTGATCCAGCTGACTGTCACTGCGGACTAAAAATGGAAAAGGTCACAGTTAAAATGGAGAAGCGGCACTGGAATATTTTTTTGCTGTAATTCTTTGAATAACACTGTGTAATGATTAAAAGAAGACTCCTTTAGCCTGCATTTAGCGTACTACAGCACAAGATTATGTATTTCACTGGCATTTTTATTTTTAAAACGCCTGGGGATTTAAGTCAGCATAATTTACACATAGACAATAATAAATATGTAATTTCTTCTTAACTGTGTCCAGTTGTACACTGTAAATGAGCAAAGGAGTGGTAAAAGGAGCAGTCCTTTCCTTTTTCACCTATATTTTAAGAACAGAAGTCACTTTTCAAGTATAAATTAATTAAACTTAACACCATTCCACTGAGGTTCTTCTGTGTTACTATGTCCTGTATTGCTACAGGAATTCACAAGCAGGTGAACTAAGGACAGTCATATTGAGGGACTTGCCAAGTCAGTCAGTGACAGAACTGGCAGTAAAACCCAGGAGCCTTTGCATGTAATGCATCTCTCTTTTGGCCATGAAATCACTCTTCTTCCTTGCTAGTCCTTGGATCATTTAGATGGAAGAGGATGTCAGGATAGTTTCTGCCACAGTTGTTTGTTAATTTTGAGTGTGTTACTGTATGTCATCACAAAATTCTGACATTCAAAGCAGATGAAATTGCTGTCATTTCACCTCCCCTACGTAATGAATATCCCAATTCAATGATTTGAATTGTGTCCACAACTACAGAGGATCATGAGAGAGTGGGGAACAAAAGACACAAAACTGACATGGGCAAATTTATCAGAGTTATTACCATTTATTGTGTTTTAAAACAGGAGGAAAATACATCAAGTCAGTGATATTCATTTTGTTTCATGATTTCATAAAACAAACACAGGGTTACTCCTCACTTCACCTGAAAGCTAATAAAAATTCTTCCTTGTTGTCAGAGCTTATGTTTTTCCAGGAAAATGAAGAAAAGTGAGCTTAGTTCAGCAGCACTTTATTGTTGGGCAACATTACAACATATGGTATGTGTTTTTCACTCAGCAAAGGGAGAGAAAGGTGCTGGCAATATTTTCATATTTATGGAAATCTGTGGATTATAAATCTTCTGTTTTGGAAAAATACTTTGTTTAGACAGTTTTTATACTATTATACCACATACCTCCATATATGCTTTACAGTGAAAATGTTTCTAAGGGGTTTATTAATGCTATTTTTCATATGACTTCTGCTTGAAAGTTTGTATAGTCTATCTTGGAGAAATAGAATTTAGCTATACAGACAAAAGACAGGAGAAAATAATTTCTTTTACATATCCTTTTAAAAATAACCTAAGTCATATTAACCAGCTTATTATAATGTTATTATTTTAAAGCTTAATATCCTAGGAGATTCAAGAGCACAGGAAGCAAGGGCCGAATCCCCCTAGCAAGAGGGAACCTTTTACAAGAAAATGGACTTTAAACAAGGTTTCAATATTATGCATGCTGGGCCTTCAGAGGAGAAATCAAAAAAGCAGGAGAGGTCTTTTCTCTGGAAGTTTGCTTTTTTATTTAATGAGGCAGCTCTTCAAAGAGAATGTGATAGTCATTCCTGGAGGGCATGGTTTGGTGAGCAGGAATACAGGTGAAACTGTATTGTGCATCAAAAAAACAGATGATGAGTTTGCTTTGTATTTCATCTCATGATTTCATCAGTCTATACAAGTATGTGTTTGGGGGTGGAGGACATTTCCATGTGCAACAGAAGTTTGAACAGCTGAAACTCAGCATGGATATGGTGCCCATAGACCTCATTTTGGTGCCAGGAAAATTAAAATGTGTTTTAAAAGTCATTGCCTATCGCTTCATGTGCTTGATTTATAGGCACATGTATGTGATTCAAATTTGCATATTTTAACTGTACATATTTTAATATGTATGTATCTCAAAGTAAACAAGAGCATGGATGGAAGGGAATTTTAGCTTAGTGCTTTCTAAGAATTTCTAATTTTGTAAGCTCAACTTTAAATTTAGCTTTTTCATAGTATTTTGCCTTTACTGTGTCTGAAAGGCATAAACTGAATTGCAGGAAGGTGTATTTCTCACAGCTGTCTTAAAATTGAAAAATTACGTTTTCAACTTGATTTTAATTAATATTCCAAAATAGCCTTCACACAGTTGTAGATCAAGGCTGTCCAAACATGTGGAATTGTTACTGGTTAGGAATTTGAATCTACGGCAACATGTTCTGCTGCTTGCTGCAGCAGATGTTGGCACATCTGTTATGCCTCCCCATTTCGATTGGCTGCCTGGGTGTTTAGAAAGTGCTGATGAGGCAGATAAATCTTCTGACACATTTCAGGCCCAAAGGCAGGCAGCAGTAATAATGATGTTTACAGAGCCAAGTGCTGGGCAGTAACATTTTGAAATACAGCAAAAATACGGTATGATTTTACCTGCAATAGGTGAAATTTATTGTAAAAAGTGAAAGCTAATTATGCCAAGTGATTCTCAGCTGATTTGAAATGCAGCTATGACAACTCATAAACCTCTGGACCTTGTGTATCTAAGGTTTGTTGGCTAGAAAAAGGCACTTGTTACGGTTTAGAAAGAACTCTAAGCTATGGAGGGACTCTCTAATAAACTTCGGAGAGCTGGGAATCGGGTTTAGAAACAGGTGCAGCCTATGTGTTTTTTGGAAGGGGAATAGCTGCCTTCTGGGGGCTGGAAGTTCCTGATCTTCTCAGAATTCTTACTTTCAACAGGTTTTCCTCTACTTTTGAAGTGTGTCAAATTTGAACGTTTTTATACCATTAGAGTCAGGGAAACTCCAGGCGTTGGGGTCTTCGCCTGCGAAGGTCCATGGTGTATCAAAGAGGACACTGATGGACAGAGAAGGATATATCTGACAGTCTCAAGTGCAGAGACTGGTTTCCACGTGCAGGTGTTGGATCCCTTCCAGACCTTAATCTCTGACACAATGAACGGCAAACAGAAATGTAGGAGAAGTCACTGTAAAGATATTAGCACTGATATCATGTGCTAATATTGTCCCATTCCCTTTAGTAGACGTCACCACTGAATTTTCCAAGTTGTTTTCAAGTACCGCTATTTGAGGCAAGTCCAGAAATTGCAGAGGGAGCCTGTCGCAGAGGGGCAAAGAAGTGGATGCTGATTACATGGCTGATATAGTTATAGTTGGTTATGTTTTATAGCATACAGTCTACAACGTCTCTGGACAACTCTTCCAGTGTTTGACTACCCTCACAGTAAGGAGCGCTTCCCTAAATATCTAACTGGAATTTCCTGAGTAGCAACTTACATCTGTTGTCTCGTGTGGCTGTCACAGTTGCAGCTCCAGAAAGAGTCTGGTTCTGACTTCTCTGGACCCTTGCATTTGGTAATTGAAGGAAGCAATAAGATCCCCTTATTAAGAAGCTACTTCTCTTCTAAAGGCTAACCGAATGCAGATCCCCCAGCCTCCCCTCGTAGAGATGTGCTTCAGCCCCCTAATTAGTTAATAGACTTCTAGCCAGACATGGAGTGCTGTATTCCGACCTGATAACCAAGGGAAGGTGCATTCTAACATTTTATGTCAAAGCCATTTTCATTGGAAAACAGATCGGGGAGCAAATTCTGGAAAGCCCCCAAACCAAAAAAGTTGGACTGGTAAAGTTTGAGGGGTTTCTTCCCCCCACCCCTTAAATGGCTCAGACCAGTGATTCCTTAGCTGTATGTCTTATTTTTCAATGTTGAAAGCCAAAGTTTCAATATGGGGGTCAGGATAGGAGCTTTAATGAAAAGTCAGAATTTTTTTCTTCAAATACATGTCATAATAAATCTCTTTCTTTTATTTTTTGAAAAAATTGTCTAAAAGCAAAGGGATCCTTTGGAATATAGAGGCTGTGAGCCAATGTGACAGTTTAGCATATTCACGCACACTGCACAATGGAATAGTTACTACTTTAGTCTGCTTATCTCATTTTACCATAAGGTTTAGTTTCTGCCTTGTCTGTGCTATTCCCACCTGCTTTGTTCAATGAGAAAGTGAGAACTTAGAATCTAAGATTAGCGAAAAGGAAACCCTTCGCTGCATATCATCAGCTAGTTAATTATTCTTTAAACTCTTCTCGTATCCTTGCAACTTCACACTTACATTAAGTGAAAGACCAAAAGTGAGGACCAAAGCCGACTGCTGAGAAATAATATATATAAGCAGTTCATCATGGATCTCTCTGCTCAGAAAGCAAGAATTCATGGTTTTCTCAAGTGCAGAACATACCAGAAGGGGTGTTGGGTCTCAAGCATGTGAAAACATATATGCATATATAACACAGGAAAAACTATGTATATAGCTAAATACTTTTAATAAATTAGGATTCATACTGCACCATGGGGAAAGAACAGAAATAAAGAGAATGAATAGGGAGGTGGAAGAATTAGGGAGAAAAGTAAGAGCATGGCTTGTTTGAAATAACAAAGTATGATGACGACATTTTACTTTCTAATAAGAGTGATCATCCAGACAATAGGGAAAAAAGGTGCTTTTTAATAGCGTTTAAGGTACTTAATGTTTAATACTTCCCATAAGGGTTGATTTTTGGATTTATCTTTTTGACTGGGATCTGAAGATTTGGCATTATGCTTGCTAGCTAAGGGGGGAAACTCAGGTTCAATTGGATGTTTGTGACTTCCTGGAGGATACGGAGGATATACTGTCAGCTGTTGAGCCTTTTGCAGCCAGGAAGCCTGTAATCTGTAAAGGATTTCTTTTTTCCCTCTTTGACTTCCTGATGAGAAACACTCACTGTAAAGTCCACCATGTGTCTTTAAGCTCAAGGCTTAAAATACCCTTTTAAAGCAAGTCAGAAAGGCCACACCAAGCCTGCGAGGCCCACAGAATTAAAAGTTGTGTTTATCTCATCCCCATATGCTTAGACCCTTCCTCCCACTGCAACACTAAATTTGTTCATTCTGCAGCGATCAAAGGTTTCTCACATTCGTAGCCCTCTCCATCGTTCCTCCAGCCCAACCCGTTCCCCCATCTGTTCCGCGACTGCTATCCGCCCCCCGTCCTCACCCGTTGGGAGTCTCAGCTGACACGGTGTTTTCCTCCTCCCGCTCGCAGCCATCAGACTGTTACTGATCATCACGCATCAGACTGCTGAATACGCACTGGCAGGCTTGCCCTGCCTTAAGTTACTCCATTGTTTGATTTCCTGCGTAGAAGTGTAGTGCACACCAAAAATTTTCTCTCCAGAGCTGCAGGGAGAGAGTGAATTCCCAAATCCAATGGAGCTTCTTTATTATCAAAGGATTCCTCAGCTACAGGGCCAAATTCTGCTCCCACAGTTGCAAGATGATATTTTATTAATAGGTGCCTATATGTCAGCGTATTTAAGTCTGGTTTTTTCTGCTACTACTTTTTTTTTTTTCCTTTCTTTTTTTTTTTTTTAACACTGGTATCATTTTCTACGGCATCCTGCTGTCCCAGAGCATTCTTTGTCTGGACACAAAGCAGCATGTGGCTCTAAGTGTAGCTATAAAGCAGGGATCAGCAGGAAGGTGGTTTTGTTTTTAAGTATTTCTCATTCTATGTTGTATTTGCTTTTGGATTATACATTTGAGAAATGCTTGCTGATATTTTTCCTTTCTGCTTTGATGTAAACAAATCTTGTGTTTGAGATTCTTAAATCTAAACCAGACTTTAAAAAATGAGGATTAAACGAGACTTTAGCCTATGAGGTAGAGAGCCCCCACCCTTTGGACAGAGCATTGTTTCTCCACACCATGTGGAATGGAGATAACCCTCTGTTTCTTTGTGGTAAGCTACCAACCAAATCCATTCTGGCAAATCTGACACCCAATGTGATTTGTCCTTTTCGATGCTGTTTATGAGAAGTCAGGACAGTCTTCTGTCAAAATTGATAAGTGAGAAGACGGTGGGGAATGCAATTTTATTTGTAACAGCACAGCTGCCAGCAGTTCCAGCTTGTTTACATCTAGGCTGGCTCTGTCTTGCTCCATAGCTTTTCTATTTCCATCCAAGTAGCCTGCAAGTACATTGCAGATGTGCTTGTCTATGTAAAATCTGCATAACAGGACATACTGGGAGTGTTAGAGAGGGGAACAAAGAACTTATTTCTTTAGGTTATTTTCACAACTCGAGAACGTCAGTCGCTTTAAAAGCGAAATCTTGGTGTCTACCAAATCTCCATAGGCATTTACAGAACGGGTTCTAAAACTGAACTATCATCTGCCAAAATCGTGCGATGCTTGTTACCTTCCATGGTGAAGGTACCAGAGGAGTTAAGAGCTGTGCTTATCTGATGGAAGCATTCTTTTTCCAGTGGAAGTGGCCAGTGTTTGTAAATTAAATCCACTACAAACATTTAAATACAGGTTTATTCATTGTGAAAAGAATGCAATAGGACCCTGCAGTGACCTGTGAAGGGGAGGGCAGTTTGATTGCGCTGTTTCACGCTGAATACCTCTGCTACATAGCCTACAATTAGCCTGTGTTACATAGATATTAACCTATTTCCTGGAAAATCCTTTTGACAAGAGCACATCACTCTTGATGGCATGAGGGTAGTTCTCAGGTCCGGGAAACCTTTGTTTGCCTGCAGTATTGCTTGCCTTCAGTCTGGCAGTCCCAGAATCCCAGGCGGTTTTGATCTTTTTTTATTGGTACACTTCAGAAGCTGCAGTGATACGCGTTTCCCCTATATAGTCTCTCTCGTGAGCTGTTTCTTTACTGTAGCCCAGCCTAAACACGCAGTTATCATGGAGGTAAAGTGAGAGGGGGGTTTATGTTTGACCGATCGAGCTTATGATAGAGGAGCTTTTCTAGCAAGCTGAAAATTCTTGTTTCCTTTTGCCGTTTCCCTTTTTGCAGTTATTAATAAATATTTAGTCTTCTACATGGTTTGTCATTAAAAGGCAGAGTCCAGAGATGGCTGTAAATGTCACTGCTCTGGTTCTGTGAATTGTGGGGTCATCTGACACTTTGCTTTCTCATTATAAGTGTATATCCTATCACTGTGTTTTCAAGAGTTGCAATCATGCTCTTAAAGGAATTGTTTGGTGATTGCCGGGGGAGACTCTCTGCAGTGTAACTGACCTGCCTGGCACGCACTTACACACAGGTACGTACACACTGTATGTACCTATATACTCATATACATAAATTTATACACACATACTACCTTCCCTCTGCACACGCAGACATATGCACACCGAAGTAAACAATTAAATATATAACACCCACACCAAGCCTGAAAACAAAATATCTACCTTAAAATGAAATTACTTTGTTAAATGTACATTGGAGGCAAAGCAGACTCTCTTCATCTAAATAGAGATAGGTAGCCCACAGGAAAAAAATAATTCATCATATTTAAAATAGATTGTTGTGATGACTTCTGCTGATGCTAGGATTTACACATCTTTTTTCTGAGTTTCCTCAGTTACTTCTGGTCATTGTTAAAGACATAACTGCTAAACAAAGCCTAACTAAGAGAGCTGGAAAAGTGATTTGGGTAAGGTGAAGTGTGCTACTTGTTTGAAACACCAAGCATCTGTTTTAAGTGTGTAGTCTTACCCGTTGTACGTACCCTGGTCATTTGTACGTGACAGTCACAACTCCTACTGCATGGTACAAATTCAGAGGTGAAATAAATGGTGTTACAAAAGGAAGTCTAAAGAACTTAGTGATGCTTTTTTGTTGCAAACTCAGGCTGTTGTTTCCTCTGTTTTACAACCACACTCACTTGCAGCATATGCTTTATGTAACATGTAGTACCATTTTCATCACTTCTGAATTTGAGATTAAATTTTTCTTTTTAGTAGCTCCACTGTTAGCTCTCTGCCCTCCTATGACTTCATTAGATTGAACTGTTCCTGTAAGAAGAGTGAAGGGATAGCTCTGGTTCTGTTTGTATTATTTATTTTTATTTCATGAGCAGAATTACTTACCAGTGATGACGAGTGTGTGACATTATGAAGGTTAAATATTATAGAAGGTAGCAATGTAAATGACTGGTGATTTGGCAGCCTGGAAAAGGTATATCCTTCCAGTCATGTGGAGGAAGAGACCAAGAAAGTGAATACGATTAGCGAGATGGTGCCTGGATGCTCGGCTTTGCCTGATAATGATCCAGGTGCTTACATCACTCCCAGTGATGAGATAAGAACTGCAGAGTTGGGATTACTAAACACAATTATGAGGTTGAGAGCGAGCTTTGCTTGGTTTCCATAGTTTACAGAAACCACTAGCAAGAAGCTGATAAAATTGATCAGACTATGCAGGACAACCTTCTTATAGTAACCCTGACAGAAAGTGTGACGAGCAGCCAAAATTCAGCTATGCATATAAACTAGAGGTTGATCTCACCTATAAAGATGTAGAAACAAGAGGATACTGAAGACTGAATCTTAATTTTAAGGTGTGTGTAGTCACTCTAGAGTGACGCTAGCTCAGATGGATGAGGAATTTTTTTTCAGTATAACCAGTTTATTAAAGTAAGTCAGACCTTAATGTGCTTTCTCAGTTAATTCTTCATTGAGCTATTCTGTAAGTACTCTGTTCTTGGCCTTTTTTCCATCATTCATTCGGTTAATCATTCTGTCAATTATACCTTTAGCAAGATGAACATAAAACAGCTTCTCAGCTATTACTACAGGTAAAAAGGAAAAGCAAAGATAAAAGTAACTACTCTTTTCTTTATTTTATATATATATATATTATATATATATTATATATATAATAAAGAAAATACATATATTATATATATATAAAATAAAGCAATTTTGTTTTATTATTTTGCTTTTGTTTTCTCTTTTTCTTAAAATTTATGGTAAATACGACATTCCTCCACCTTGGATCATCAGATACTGGGTCCACTCATTGCATTCAATAAGCCTTGATTTCTTCCGAAAGTGCAGTCAAGGCTACAACACAAAATAACTAGCCTGGCACAAAAACACTGCTTTACAAGTGCTTGTGAAGGAAACTGAGGGAAACAAGGACGTAGTCATAAAATCTGTCAGCTAAACCTTGGTGTGTTTTAGCATTTGCAAATTCTTAGGTCATCCCAGCTATGAGGTAAATTATGTAAAGAGTTTGGAGCTCTGCCTGATAACGGTCCGTAAAGGGGCAGAACATAAAGGTGTTCCAGCTCACACCTGGCGTTGTTTCAGAGTATGTACGTGGCCACTTATTTAGCGACAGGCAGTAATTCACTAATTGGTAATAACTGCATTGTTCTGGGTGGCTATGAAGATAACGTTTTATTTTTTGTATTTTTTTTCCTTGATGTTGCAATAATAGCAACTAGTAACAATTCGTAATCCGGTTTTGATCCAAGAGGTACTAATATTCATCCCAAGGTACAGAAAAATTGCTGAACCCGGAGAGACCTCCATAGGCTGCCTCTCTCTGAATTCTTTTGCCTTAGAACACATTACATGACTGTGGGCTTTGTAGATGGAATTTGTCAGCCACCTTAGAGACTTGAGCCAAGATACACCTCTTTCATACATTTTAGGATGAAGATAAAGCATATCTGAATTGCATTGTTTGTTTCACCACGCAAGGCCTTTTCCAGACTGGCAGCTTTTTATCTTTCTTCTGAAGTGGGAATCTTTCTCCAGTACGCTGTGGTGACTTCCTTTTCTAAAAGCTGTATGTGTACTGTTGGAGTTGGTTCCTAATTTAAAACCTGGCGATTTCGTACTTGTAAATAGCAAAAGTTCCCTTCCCCTTTCTGTCTTTTTTTTTCCCCATTCAGGAGAGTTGTTAGAAGGGGAGAGGGAAGAAAGCACAGTGTTTGGGTTTTACAGGCTGGACTATACTGATATATAACCAACAAGAAAAGCTGACATTCTTTTCCTCTAAAGATAATGGAGTTAAATGGGACAAGGTAGATGCTAGTTAATGCTAAGAAATGAAATAGTTGACTGTATCATAAAGAGAACATAGGATCCTCTATCTTACTGTGTCACAAAAATACAAACCCTGAACTATGAATACCAGGTTCTGTTACACTGGAGAGTAACACTAATTAAAATTAATTTGGTATTTGACTATGTCTCAATGGTGAGATGATTTTCTCATTGTAATAAGGACTTAAATGTTAACTGAAATGACCACACTCTGTCCATTTAGGAAAAATACTGTTGTGTTTTCATTCCATGCTGTCCCTTCTAATGGTGTTACCAGAGTTCATGGGACCCATTACTCTGATATACTGTACAGGTGAAGGGAACTCAATAGCTATTACGATTTTGATAGTCTCTCTTGGTCCTTTTAGTGGTGTGCAACAATTGCTATAAAGGCAGACGGGGAATATTGGAAGGATGTAGAGTATTTATAATATTTCTACAGTGCCTTTCAAACACTCCATAATCATTTATTCTTTTATGTCCTGCTACTCTGGTGGTGGTTGCATTCTTTTCTGCTTATAGATAAGGAAAATAAGTCACAAAAAGTTAGATGAGGTGACTGCACCGAGCCAGTTACAATTGAACAGGGAATAGGGACTTAAAGGCAGAAAACTTCTGGAAACCTGCTAAAAAACTGTCTTATGAGACAAGATCTTACTAATTTTTTTCAAAATTATGATGAATTTGAGAAGGTAGGGAAATTTCCTTTCCTCAGTATAGAGCATCATCCAGGGAAGAATCTCAAACATATGCCCAGTAACCTAAAATACACGCAGTGATTTTTCAGAAAATTTACATTTCTTGATCTTGCAACCAGTTACTTGTATCAATAAGTTCATCCTCTGTCATTTGCAATGGTAGCTTTTTTTAAGGTTTCCTTATTAAAGGTTTCCATTCTGGAAAAGGGTCAGTGTGTTTCCCTACACAAATTGCAAAGGGGATCGGCAAGTTTCCTTGTCAGCATAGTCTCAGGAGACTCCCAGTCCTAGGGCATCATATTTGCACACTATAGAATAATGTTGAATAATTGATTAACTTTTGTTAGTTATACTGGTCTACAGTACGTACAGTAAACTAATACTACTGCATTTCACAGCCAGTAAGTCATGACTGGACAAAAATAAAAAATGGATGTAGAATGAGATGAGACAATATTATAGTGTCCAGCAACTGGACTCTAAACCCTTTAGAGTCGGGGCAGTGCTTTTCTCCTTAAACCTCCATTGCACTAGAGCAGCCCAAGAGTTACAGTTCTGTGGAAAGAATTCAATCAATGTCTTCGCTAATTCTGTGAGTATAGTAGGTCAAATTCAACAAAAATAATATTATCACAGAGCGTGCCAGGGATTCCCTGAACCTGCTTACTCTCTGGCAGTTCCTGGGCGAGGGATATGTCAGATCTCAAGTTTATTCTGAGTTTCAAAGCCACCTCCAAGCACTGGAAGTTCTTGTATGGGCTTTGAGTATCTCCTGCCTTGGGAAGAGTGTAGCTTGCTGTTCATCGGAACTAATTTGTATTGAGCTCCAATTTCTTGTTTGCCATACTTGCCACCAGTACAAAAATTTCTTCTCATCACACGGAAGTGTGAGAAGGCAAGAAAAACAAAGGATCGGAGGATGACAGAGAGGAAGGAGAACAAAGTGGCAGTAACAATAGGTTATTTTGGTAGCGCCCATCTGTATGCACAGTTCATACACAGTGAAGCGGTCGCTTGTAGATGGGGCTTCCTGCTTACCAGGCAGTAATTTCTTTACTATAGTATAGTTTAGTATAGTATAGTTTTCTGTAGGTGAGATAACAGGATGGGTTATAAGGTCAGAGTAAAAGGAAGGTGATGCAGGGGCTGTGTGGACGTGGGCACTTAGTGAGAATGGAAAAGTTTGGAGGGACATGGGAGAAGAGGGTGAGTGAGGCTGCTGTCTGGGAATATGGGTGAGGGGTTGCTTTGGGAAAGAGTGAACTGAGAAGGGCTGCGAAGGTGAGGACAGAAGGATTGTGTTTGTGGAGAGGGGTGCCAGGATCAGATGGTTTGAATAGAGGCGAGAGAGGCTGACAGGCAGTAATGAGGCAGGAGCAGAGCTCAGCTGCACTATAAATGGGTTGAACAGGGTTGAACAGGGAGTAGCTAATCCTGACAGAAAGTGGGGAAGGATTCAAAGGTGCGCACGGCTTAGTAAAGACCACTGGCGAAGTGGTCAGCAAAGAAAAATGAGGCAGAGTAAGCTTGCCATGTGTGCAGTTATTCCAGCACAGGGTCATCAGATGAATAACTCTTGTCAACATCTTCTGAGTGTGGCAAGAAGAAACTTTACCGACTTCCCTCTTAGGCTGTAATCTTTGTACCAGTGTGTGGAGGGAAAATGTGAAGAGTTCAGAGCTCTTTTTGCCCCAAAAAGACTGTTTAAGAACAGTCACTGAAGAGTTTATGGTCTGTTTTTTAACAGACCATCAGCTTTACTCTTTGTAATCTAGCTTTTAGTAGAAAGATCCACCATAACTGCAAACTGATGCAAACTTCTACAAGGTCTTCTTTAATAGCCCTTAACCTATTTTCAGCAATTCTAGAAAGCCAACAGCCCGGTTGATGACATTTATAATCTACTTCTCTACCACTTGAGAGAAATGACAGTATTAACCTAGCCTTCCCTCCTCAAAGAGGTGACAGCTCCTTGTTTGGTCTTATGTCTCCTGAGGCTGACAGCCTGTAAACTGGTTTTCCATCATTGAAGCGAATGGGAGCCAGAGGCTACAGCCACTACTCCATCACTTTAGAGGATGACCAATGTAACTAGTTTTCAGTCCTTCAAGAGCATGACCTCCACCTCTTTGCTGTCTTTTCTGTGTCTGAAGAAATGAGCTACCTTGGAAATTTGCATCCCAGTCTTTCAAGACAGGGTAGTCCTTATTCTAATTTCCATGTCTATATTTTAACCAAATAATTTATGGCAAAACACTTTAAAGTATTGTCTTCACTGTGGCAATGCACTGAATTATTGTTCTGCCCACACAGAGAAAAGAAGAAGCAAGTCAAAGATTTAGCAATTTGGCATTGATTTCTGTCACTTGGCAGCAGAATACTGTTCGTGTTGAGAGGCGGCTGCTCCCAGAGTGCCCAAAAGAGGGGGAGGCTGTCATCTCCCGAGCTCTCTCCCCAGTCCCTCTCCTCCCACCATCTGTCTGTCGGCACACTTCATGAATCCCCGAATATTGTTTTCTCATAGATTTTTAAAATGCTGAATTTTGAAGACTGTCAGTTCAGTCCTTACATGCACACACACAAAACCCAAAGAGAAAGCAGCTATATATGTGTGTGTTTGTGTTTATCTAAAGGGATTTCAGAGACGGAAATTACATTCTTACAAATTCATTACTGCTGCCAAACTTATTGTTTCTTCTGTTAAAGACCAGTTGGGGAAAAAAACCACTAAAAAGCATCTGTCGCAAAATGCAATGTCAAATGCTTCTGACCCTGATGGTCCAGGTTCTCTAGTGTCTCAGTTGCTGCTTTTCTTTTGAAGTTGTTTCAGATGTGCTTGCTATATACAGCTAAAGATTGGGCTTGTGGGCTTTTGCTCTGAGCGATGATTTAATATTTTATGCAAAGTGTTCTTAAATGTTCCAGAGATGTTTTGTCGGCCCTGATTTGTTTGAATGTGGCCAGGGTGTATCACATTTGCTGTAAAAAAGAAGATGCCGTGAGGTTAGTAGTGCAGATGTGCAGTGGGAAAAAGGCAGTTATCTGGAATGACTTCCAATGCAAAGCAAGAGACCTCATCCAACTTCTCCCTCATGCTGAGATATTACTTGAGTATGTGCTTGAGTCTAGACTGAAAAACATGGAATGTTTATTGGGCCTTTAACACTAAGTACCAGTATCTCAGTCGTAGGTCTCTACAGCTTCTGAGTGGCCACAGCCATGCACAGTCACCAGACCGTGCAGTCATCGCACTACGCCCCATACAGTCATTTAGGAAAGAGGTAGTCCCAAAGAGTACTGAGTACAGATCTTAGCTCTAAGCTCTGTTCCTGGGAGGAGAAACGAAAGCTGTGGCAACTCAAGCACTACGTGCAGCCAAGGATGGTGCCTCCCAGTCAGAGGATATTAGTCACTAATATTTGTCACCAGCTGGTTCCCTGAGACAGTTTAGCAAACCTCTTCGACTCCCAGGATGGAGCTTCTAGAGTCATCCTCATTTTCTTTTGATCTTTCGTGCCCTAAACGGTTAAGTTATTCTGCTCATTGAGCCAGCACACTGAAAGGATTCAGTTTGTTTGCAGCCTGAAACATTGGTACAGCTTTGTAGTAACATTTTGACACAAATCATCCACAAGAACTTCAAGGTCATTCCTGACCGAAGAAATTATGTTCGGAGCAGTCCTTAGGGCCCCTGTCCAGCCTCAGCGCAGGGAGACGGGAGGTTGTGCTGGCAGGACAATGAAAGTCAATGGATTTCAGCTTGTGCACAGCTCCTCATTTGCCTTGATTTAAAGGTCCCAGTCTCAGTCCTTTATGGTGTATTTAGGCTTCCTTATAGGCCTCCAAGGGACTGCAAGCTTCTTTATTCCTTAAAAGTATACCTTGTTGCTGTAATTGAAGCCGTTTTGTTGCTGTAATTTCTCCCTAATATTACAGTTCTAGTCAAGTGTTCTTTCCCTCTGGAGACATCAATTATTATGGGTTTTGAATAGGCCTCCCTTCAGTACACATACTTTCACTCCCAATGCCAAAATCGGGTCACTGCAATTCTCTTCCCTAATAAAACACAGTCCCACATTTCTTCTTTCAAACGCAATGTATAACATGGGTACTGGCGACTAATTCCACTTCTTACCACCCTATTTAAAACTCCTGCCATATTTAAGAAAAACTAAAGAATACTGCAGGTTTCATGGTATTTTCATTGGTATTTTCGGGACATTGAATGTCCAGAGTCCAGGGAAAAGTTTGTAAGATTTATGCAGGTACTGAACCCGTGTAGATGTGTACATTGGTGAGGGAGCAGGGGAACGAGCCATAGTAGTGCACTTTGTGAAGGGTGTTCAGCTGAAATGAAAATGGCATGGGGTTCATCGGCTAACCCATGTGTGTGAACCGCAGGTTTTTCTGTAAGTTGCGGTATTTCGACACCTGGTCCCCACAACTTGATCGGACGCAGTAATGAGTCCTCACTGCTGTGCGCCCTGTGCCTGTTTATGGATTAATCTGCGTGACATCTCTGGGGATGGGGAGGGACAAGCTCTGTATCACAAGACTGAGACCTAAAGCATGGGTTTGTCTCTCTTCTTTTTTTGCACAGCCATGAAAAGCAGAAGCTGTTAAGCTCCAAATGTCACCTGCAGACTCCTTTTAAATACATATATTAGCTAAAGTTTCCCATGTGCAACCAAGCTAATACTCTGTGTTATTGGATCCATTGTGCTTTATTACAATTATTTGTTTCACAGTGTTCAAACCAAGTGCAGCTTTGCATTTTTGTGAATGATTCCCCCGTGAAACCCTAAAGATGCTTAACTCAGATGGGTATATGTAGTAGTTATCACTGCGCCATCTGCCCTAAAACTTGCACTTTTCATGAGATGCCACTGCTGGGACATCTGGCACTAAAAATATGTTTTCTGCATCATCTCACAATTGAGGAGGATGCCACGGCTGTTCAGCTCCACAGGAGATTCCTTGAAGCATCCTTCTGCTACCTAACAGATTCTGCAATGAAGCTATGGCACTAAACTGGCCAGGGAAGGAATTATGCTATTAATGGAAGGCTGTGTTTTTGCTTTATGGCTTGGATTGCTGTTAGAAGGGAGTGGAACTTGGGTGATGGATTGATTGATATGTAGCCAGTCTGTCTTATATCCTATAAATCAATAGTTGGTGTGATAGGACTAAAATGACTATGTAATATACTATAAGTCAGCTTCTATTATCCAAAAGCAAAAGAACTGCAAAATCGATGCACAGCCATATTTCTCAAAGTTTGGCATGTCTTACTGAACTGTTTCTGTATAGCTTGAACCAGCAATGTACTGGGATTCCCTTCTTGATTCACAGAATATTTTCCCTCTTAAAGAAGCACACAAAATATTGTGTCTCAAGACCGGACAGTATGAGTTTGTCAAACAGCATGAATATGAGCATGTCCTACAGTATGAGTATGTCAGCGGCTTGGTGCGCCCTTGTGCTACACAATTTTTTCCACCCTTGGCAAAAGCCACCATACGAGCCTGTGTGTTTCCTCGTAGGAGGTGGAGCTGTGCCGCATTAGCAGCCAGGAGAAGCTGGGGCTGACTGTCTGTTACAGAACCGATGACGAGGAGGACATGGGGATCTATGTCAGCGAGGTAAGGGCACGGCGACGGGAGGAGCGCGGGAGATGCTCATGGTGGAGGGCTGAACGTGCCAGGGAACGTGAGAGCAAGTGCTCTTGAGACCAGAGTGCAGAAGTGTCGGCCGTCAGCCAGCACGTGTCACTTTCAATTCATTTAGATTATCAGTTTGAATTATGTTGCCCAAGCAGTGTAATTATTACTAGTGATCTTTAATCTGAATGCTTTTAACTACAACATCATAGTTAGGGAAGTACAAAGCAGTCTGAGCATGGTCTGAATTTTGAAAGAAGTCTGCCTTTATGTGGGAAATCAGAGTTTTTAAGGAGAAAAGCACCTTTTCTACACCCTGCTTGCATTCTGCCCTTGCCACTACCTCGATAACCATAACAGTGGATAATCATTGTTCTATTATTTGTGATTTTTTTTACAGTTGTAGTATGCACAGACATACCACAGATGGGTGGAGAGAATACCTTGGGAGGGGAATATGTCAGAAAGACTAATAATTTTTTTTTGCCACACAAAAAATAAAATACAGGATACTGAGATGGGATGAACCCTCAGTTTTTCATTGGCTTCACCAGGAAAACATGGCATCCAGCACATGTCACAGAGTGTTAGTGTTTCACAGGGTCAGTCCACAAGACTTCCAGGCACACTAGCTCGCTTTGAGTCTCCAGCCATTTCAAAGAGCTTTGTTGTTCTGAATAAAGCAGAACTCTGGCGAGTCCAAGCTCACTGGTGAGTCCAAGCTCACTGGTGATTGTCCTGCGTGAACTGTCTTCCAAATTTGTCGCTTTTGTGACATGTTGAACCAAATTTGGACATTAGGAAAAAGTTCTTCGCTGAGAGGGTAGTCCATCACTGGAACAGGCTGCCCAGAGAAGTGGTCTGGATGATGCTCTTAATCACATGGTTTAGTTTTAGGTAGTCCTGCGAAGAGCAGGGAGTTGGACTTGATGATCCTTATGGGTCACTTCCAACTTGAGATATTGTATCATTCTATCATTCTAAATTCTGAGTGAAGCTCACGGACAGAGAGGATCAGTAGAGAGAATTCTGCTACGTATCAGTGAACAGGGATGAAGACAAGATTGCTTATGCACAGGCCAGAAGCAATGTCAAAGAAGCTGAAAAGCACAGCCTTGGAACAAGAATGAGGAATTAATATAAAACTACCCAAGAACAAGTCTTCTACCCATTGCATAAGCGCTGCTGTTAAAGTCTGTTTGACCTTGTGAGGACAAAGAAAGTGCAGGAATCTCTTAATACACTCCAGGATTATATCTGACATGTGCTGGTTTTCCTACATGGTAGAAATATCTCAGACCTTTTTAAGTTAATGTAATTATATTGTCTTTTGCACTTGATTAAGCACTTCAGAGTCATTTTTTGCCTGTGACAATGCACAAGAAGAAAATAATATCTAACAGCTGTAGAGGATGTAACCTGCAAACCAACTGCTCAACTCAAATGTTTGGTTTGAAAAAATCGCTTATGGCATGATGAGGCAAAATAAATGATTTAAGATAACCATCAAGTGAAAGGTGATAGATCGAATTGCCCTGAAATGAACGGTAGGTCATTGCTCAGGGATGAGCTACAGTGATTTTGATAAACTGTTAATGGAGCTCTAAACATCTGTTTAGGTTAAACTAACTTAAAATTAACTGACTTGGACCAGGAATGATATACAGTACCTGTGAGTGATCTGTACAATCCTTTTGCATAGATCCTTTGGGGTTTTTTGCTGTTTCCTCGCAAGCTGCAAAATTCCAGAGGAAGTAACAGATTGGTAACTGAGACAATCATTTAATAATAAATGTTTCCATGAAAGAGAAATAAACTTGCTTCTTTCCCAAAGACAAGGCACATTTGTATAGAGGTATCAACTGCTGCAGAACCACCTCAGTCCATAGTGAACTTCCAGAGCAGAGGGGTTCTGTCATTAATTCTTAGTGCTCTGGCAGCTGGAGGTTAATGCCTGACGGTGCCGTAGGAAAGTATTAATCTGAAAATCATAGACTCCCAACTCTTTCTGTCTTTAGGCTTTTATCTGAAACAAGCTTATACAATTATTTAGAGAACTGTTGAGTTCATATGACTGTAAAGGAAACTTCAGATTGCCTCTGTACAGAGTAGAAATGCTACTTTTTCAAATTGTGCAGCTGTTATTGTTTCCACTAAAAATCTTTCCATGTTCAGTTACTGGATATTGTCCTGTGCAGGTTGATCCAAACAGCATTGCTGCCAGAGATGGCCGGATCCGTGAAGGAGATCGCATTTTGCAAGTATGTGACAATAGACTCTTCCTTAAACTCTTTCTTCAGACAAACGTGCAGTGCCCTCTTCTCTGTGGACTGTTAATGAGGGAAGGTAGTTCTCTTTGTTACTGTGATCGATGAGAAAATCCATGTCTGTCTGTTTTTTAACACAATAGCCGGGAGCTAGAGTGCGTGTACTGAAAAATGAGAATGACAAACTCGTTCTGGCTCATGCCCTTATGTCCCATGTCTTTTTTTGCCATATTTATTAGCAAATCTCATTTCCCCTATGTTCATCTCAGTGTCACATTCTAAACAGGGATCCTGCAGACATAAATATGAGCGCAGAGACCTGCTGATCATTCAGCGATCGCATAAATTTGGGTAAAACTCACTCGTGCTGAGCATAGATGGCAAGAGTTTTCATAAAAAAGATGTGCTGTTAGTGAAGGATGATCTTGAACGTACTTGAGGGGAGGATTCAGTAGACTTTTGTTAATATTTTCTTTCCTCCACCAATAAAATATCACTTTTCTGAGTTCTTTTCTAATCTACCATCTTGGCTTCCCCCCCCCCTTCATTTCTATTGATCCACTCATTTAAGGAGCTGCCCCAAAGGTAGGTTTGTGTGATACAGCATAGCCCTGTGGGCGAGGGTGGCCGGCTGCTGGCTCTGGAGAGCGGGCAGCGTGCCTCTACAAGAGAGGGAAGTAGCTAGAATGGCAGTAGGTTTCCATTTTCAACTGGCAGGGAATAGTAGGCTTTTTTGCACTAGTGACAAAATCACGAAACAGTTACCAAAAATCAGTAGACTGGAAAGTCTTTACTGTATTGTAGCATTTTAGTTCTGGTTCCCCGTCAATTTCTCTTGTATTCTGACCTTTTTTCACTGAAGCCCCAGAAGTAGTTCCTAGTGTGACAAGTCACTTCTCTGTAACAAGTTCCGTAATTGCCCTTCATTAATTTAGGTACATGAGCTTTCAGGTTGTCGCAAGATTGGCCTGTTCCTTCCCTCCAGTCTTTGCTGAAACCTGTCACTGTATCTCTTACCCTGGTATCAGCTTTGGGACTCTAGCTAACACAACGGGGCCTATGAGCTGGCTTACCAAAGTGTCCCATCTTTTGGAGAGGAAATAATAGGTTACATTTTAATGTCAGGGCTCACTCAGGGGCTGCTGGTTTATTCTCTGTATGGTTGGGAATGGGAAAACGTTCACAGGACAGTGTTCCCCTCCAGAAGACATGGGCGCTGTGGTGCGAGGGCCATGAGCCCCTTGGTGGGACCTGGGGGGGCAAGGTGATGGGACCGTGTCATGGGATGTGGCTAGGAGTGGAAAAGTCAGTGCACTGTCTTCCGCATCTTTCTATAAAATACCTACTGAAGAAAGCAAACAGGATATAATGGTATTTTTAACTATCAAAAATCAGGAAAAAAACTTGTTTATTTGACAAAGTAGAAACACCTTTCATTCCTACTCTATGCATTTCAAAATAAGGAAACAGAAGTTAGGTCCATTTTCTGCTGCTTTCCTTGCTTTCTAAAATTTCTGGGTGAAGTGGAGAGCCAACGGCAGTTCAGGCCAACATTCTCCAGTTCCTAATGAAATTCATTTCAATTGTGAGTAAAGACTCCAGGGGCGAGAGAAAAGCATAGGTAATTCTGCCATCCTTTTGTAGACTGGAGCATTACTTTAATGTCAGTGCTGATATATAGCTATGAGTTTGATCATTAAAGTTAACACCCAGAGAGTTATGTGGGGTTTACTTTCATATCTGAAAGCACATTGACCCTCTATCTACTCTTATTGATGAGATAACTCAGAGAAATAGAAGGTGACAGTGCCATTATGGGGGGATTACACTGAGGCTGGGAGAGAGACGGATCCTTGAGTGTGGGGGCATTTTCTGTGGGTGGCGGATGGCATCGGATAAGTCTATGGGGGGAACACTCTGTTTTATGTATTTCTCATGAAATTACAGCAGGTTTCCTCATGTTTTTGAAGCTGAAACTATCCCCTTCTCATTCTCACAAACCTCATGGCTCTCCCATCACCTTCACAGTCTTCTTAAGCATCTGAGAACAGCCTGAGTATTTTACATCAAATGTTACAAAGTCAAGGGGAAGGTTTTATAAGGACAGTCCTAGTGAGACTTGCCTAAACTTCTGCTCCTTTCAGCTGTGAGCCCCCAGGCTGACAAGTGCGGTCCGTGGGGGGTGAGATGCCATGGGGCAGGCTGAAGTCCTGCTCGTCCCCCATGATGGTGCAGCTGGTGTGGGGTGGGCACCTCCAGGCTGTGCAGGGCCGGCAGGGTCGCCGCCTCCGGTGCCAGAGAGGGGCAGGTGCTTGGCTGATAGGAATCGTCAGAGCAGCCACCATCGTGGCTGGGGACGTTTTGCACACGCCAGAGATCTGCTCCTGGGCCTCTGTGGCTGCATCTCTGCTTTTCAGGTTAGGGCACCTCTGCGTTACCAAATGGTTGTCTGGTCTCCCACAGACCACAGCTGTCCCTTCGTGTAAGCTTTGAAAGGTCTCAGACGTTTCACTCATTGCCAGTTAAGTGCTTAGAGTACACTGGGGTTTTCTTTAATCTGCATTAAAGCTGTGTTTTTGTCTAGGACTTTCAGGCCAAACATACGTGCAGAAAAGCAACTTTCTCTTTACTTTTCAACCAGGAAGTTCCTTCTACTTCGAAATCAAACCCTTACAAGATTTTATTTCCCCCAAATATTCAGATCCTTCTGTCTTCCAGTTTTGTTTTCACCCATTTTCAAATAGCCCAAGTATTTTTTTTGTTCCCACCATGAGAATAATCCACTTCTTGTGCTGTGAATTGGACAAAACCAAATACATATGGAAAATAAGATTTCTATTTGATTTCCTCAATAAAGGGTTTTGTACAATGCAAAATGTGTTTGTTACCATGTAGTCATGGACATGGCTGTTGTAATGAGGTGACAGAATAGGAGAAAGGTAGCAAGAAAAGTGTGTTCTCGTTGGAGAACCACTTTTATTTTGATTATCCCCTTGTAAGGGGGATGCATATGTTTTGTGTGGTTCTGGATACTAAGCTGTCTGCACAAATATAAAATGATTAAATGGAGCAGCAATAAGCAGTGGCCTGTAAGTATTGCCTGGTGAGAGATAATACTGTAGCTCTCTAATTGGCTCTCTATCAGCATACAGTGTGACTGATTTCAGCTGTAGCATTACCAGTCTTGCTTCCACCAGCACTATTATCTCAGAGTGACACTTCCATTACTCTGAACGGAGAAAGATGAACGTCACCTGTCAGGGGCTGGTTAATTGTGTTGCTAGATGTATGTTACCAGGGCGCAGGTTGGACATTTATGAACATAACTGCTTCCTCTGATGTCCGCCATCCTTCAACGATCGATACAGCTCTTACAGTAAGCGCATAATTGAGTGAAGGCACTTACCACTGAGGGGCTGAAGATGAGCCCGTTGCACGAGTTTCATTGTCCATACATTCAGCACAAATGAGCTGATATCTGCCCTTTATTGTGTGTTGCTTTGTGGAAATAGAAACTAATGTGCCACTTTCATTTGTTTTCTAGATAAATGGCCAAGATGTCCAGAATCGGGAAGAGGCAGTGGCATTGCTCTCCAGCGAGGAATGCAAGAAAATCGTGTTGCTGGTTGCAAGACCGGAGATGCAGGTTAGACTAAACAGATGCACTGAGCCAGAACCCGGGTTATACTGTACATTGACTGTCACTGTAAGTAATGAACTGCTGAGAAATAGGAGTGCCAAAGTTCCTGACAAAAGGAGGAAACAGGTAATTGCAGAGCTGTGCCCTTGTTTAGCCAACAAAGAAAATAACATGATATTACTAGGGCTTGTTCTCCCAAAACTAAGCAATTCCTTTCCAGCAGACAGAGTAAGCAGGTATACAAATAAAGCTGACAGCACTAATATGGTATTAGTAAAATATGAAGTAGAACTTGAAAACTCTGTATTACTTGTTAGACAATTCTTATTTGTTCTGAGGATAAATTTCCCATGCTTACCTCTGTCATTTATATGAACTTACACAACGCTGTAGTTGGTCGTTGGTGATGGCTCTTTTATCCTATGTACTTATAAGCAGGCATTTAAACTGTTCATTTATGTACCAGTCATGGGACTTTCACTACAATGCCATTCAGTAAACCTGCATCTAATTGTTTTCAAAGCACCCTGGTCACAAAAACCTGCTTGTACATTACAAATTGTATCTTGGGAGGTGCATTTCCAAAAGCTTTTAGAAACATTTCTGTGGTTTTAAAAATAAAATTATGTCAATGCCAAGAATCTTGCCCTTCCGAGATTTTTTTATATCATTGTAGGGGACAGATGTTAGGTTGATCATCAGACTAAAGGAGAGGTAGAGTGGAAGAAGAGTACTATTTGTACTTCCCTTTATATTCTGTTTATAGGCCATTGCAAAGCAAAAAGACATTACATTGTCACTGTTCTCTCCATCTGCCAACAATTCAGAGTTGGTTATGTTGCCATTTGTCTCTCATGCTATCGATCTGATATTCTCAGTCTCACTAGCTGCATACTCTGTATAAATTAAATTGAGTAAGTGTAATTCAGTGCCACTTGGAATCTCTACTTGAATACAGTAGTTATAAAAGATTCACAATTTCAGCATTCATTCCCTTTGTTTTTCAGGAATCTGAACAATTCCCATAAAACTGATGACATAGTACAGAAAAAAAGGCCATGCATCAGTTTATATTGCAAAATTGTAACCCTCACTGGAAGTTGCAGAAGTTGTAAAAGAGTTGTTTCAATATTATTCTTACTATTTTTCACTAAGATTTTGTTTTTCAGCAGGGGACAGAAACCCACCCACTTACAAAACACATGCCCAGGGAAAGCTCATTCTCTCTATTTGTTTAGACTGGTCAACATGAAAAAGTTACATCAATATGAGATAAGGAGTTACTTAGCTGTACCAATATAGCTTCCCGTATGGATGCTCCTTTCAAATTATAAAAGTGTGTTTTGGTTTGGGGCTTTGGTGTTGGGTTTTTTTGTTTAATTTATATGTTTTAAGAACGGAAGACACAAGACTGAAGAAAAAGCAGTAGTGTGTTTGAAATCAGGCTGTCCACAAACCGATTTCTGGTAGTTGTATTGCTTTGACTCTGGTAAAAGACAGCAGGATTAAGCAGGCTTTTATTTCTAGATAGAAAATGGTAATGGCAGTATTGCAATCTTGAAGGGTGACTACTGAGCACATTCGTTTGGTAACAGGGAAGAAAATCTTCTCTGACCATTTATTTGTGCAGTGAATACCGATGAATAATTAAGTTTTGAAACAGAGCACCGGAGGAGCGCACAGCCTGTTTAGTATGTAAACAAATGGCACAGGCATGTGCATTCACATGTGTGTATGTGTACACAGTGTGTGCAGTGCAGATGTATACCAAGCCGTATCTTATTCTAAAAGCTGTAACATACCATAAGCATTCCTGTTAGTTAGGAGCTGGGTCTGCCACAACCAAAGCAGCAGATTTGCCCAAGTGAGATTCATCTATCATCCTCCAGATTTGTTAATCTCTGCAATTTCCTCAAATGAGGGAAATTCAGCTGCATCCTTTATGGTAGAGGAAGGCTGTGTTCATGCTTTTCTGGAAAAATAAAAGCAAACAAGACAACTAAACAAAACTAGTAGCCAGTACCAGGTGTTTCAGAGAATGGTTTGAAAGTCCCATTAAGGACAAACATAAAAATTACATGTCCTCAAGAAAAAAAGCCTCCTTCTAATCCCCAACTGTTAGAGGTTGGATTTGCCAAGGAAAGTGGTGAAAGGTTCATGTTCTTTATGAGAGGAAAGAGTTCATTGGCATGGGCAAAACCACATCAGAGTTTGTGAAGGAAACAGTGGTTTCCTGCCAGTATTCAGCCAGAAGTACCACACAGCATCAGTCACTCCTTGTGTAGCTTTGAACTACTACTTGCTGGTTTGGTGTAACTTTTCTGACTGGCATCTGTGGCCAGAGCTCTCCTGGCTTTGATGCTGTGGTACTTCTGCTGCTGTAGGTGTTGGCCTGTGTTGCATTGCTCTTGCTGTCTCAGGACATGAATAGTTGAGACTCCTGTAGTTCTCTAATGCTGAGACTTTTAGCATCTTTTTGTCACCTTCCTCCTCTGGTTCCTTCACCAGCAACAGAACAATAAGTGTTTCCTTCTGCTATGGTCCAGCCGTTACAGCCAGGAGTGTCACTGACCAGTGTTCTCCTTTCCAACGCAGTGTGCCATCTGACAAGGGATTACGAATACAAATGGATGTGTGGCATGTGCACATTGAACGACATGGGAAAGAAGAGCGGTTTTGGCCAGGGGTGCCTGTTCTATCAGTTTAGAAAGATGTGAAGGATGCAAAGTGGGTGTGGGGAGAGGATATACTCACTTGACAGAAAACATAGCATCCCCTCCTGTCCTTTTGCAACATTGTCTTCGCCAAATGTCAAAGTATTATTTTACACTTGGGGAAAGAAAGAAACAAACAGATAAGCCTTGCTTCCAGGCACACCGCAAGAACAAAAATAACCTCCCTTCAAATCACCACGTCTTTCTGTCACGCTCTTCTGTTTGTTTGTTTACCTGGAAGATCAATGGGAAAACGGTGACAGAAACGCAGCATAAGATTCCTATTGAGGTGGCGGCAGCAGGGCACAGCGCTGGGACGGAGGTTGTTAGAGGAAAGAGCCCGGTTGCCTCCTGGCCCTATTAGTAACGTTGCCACTCTTTCAGCACGGGAGCTCTCGGCAGTAATGAACATGACAGCTTCAGGATTATGCGCTGCGCCTTTCATACCTTTTGAAAGGAAATAATGTCTGTGCTGTGCAGTCTCCTTCATTATGAGAGAAAATCAGTCATACTGTTTCAAGAAAGGATAAAAGGCCTAAGAGTCCCATTTTTTTTTATCCTTCTTTTTCTTCTTCTCTTTTTGAGACGCGAACTCCTACCGCCTGGCTTTCTGAAGAGAATCATTAGGATAAAAAGAACTAGTCAAGCATTGCCATTTGGGTTTACCCTGTTTTAGCATGTGTCCTTGCTAACATAATATAATGTACTAATGTATTCTTTGCAGCTGGAAGAAGGGTGGCTGGATGATGAAAGGAATGAATTCTTAGAGGAGTTAAACTTGGAAATGTTGGAAGAGCAGCATAATGAAGCGATGCAGTACACAGCTAACGAGGTGGAGCAGGTAGGACTGCTACTAAACATACCATTTGAAATTTTGCTAGGTATACTTTTTTATTAATAGCGAATGAAATGGTATGCTGTAAAATGGAGTCAAAGGCTTTGATAGAATTCTGTCTCTAAAATGCTGTGAACTCTGGTATGCTGTAGGTAAGGAAAAGGAAAACAATAGATGCTTAGGCCCAGTATCACAAGTTAGCAAACAATTTAGGAGGCTATGGTAAGTGCAGATTTCTCATTTTCTCTGAACTCTCAGAGTAATATGGCTTTTATTCTTTAATTCTGAAGTGTTTGGGGTTTATGTTGTTGTATTTTATGTCATTTTTTTTTTTAATGAATTGTATCAGTGTGGCACCTAGAGCTCCAAGTTGAGATAGATGTCCCTCTTGTATGCATGTGAGGTACGAGCCAGCCCTTGCACCAGAGAGCTTGCAAAACAAGATGGAAGAGGTGTTTAAAATAAACAACAGGTGTTTTGGTAATACAAGTGTATTTTTCTTATACCGACAGCGCACAGCTCGGCATTTGTTTTGTTAATGGAGACAAATAAGCAGATTGTTAGCATAGTCTCAGCTTGCTGCTATCCCAACTTTTACCTGCCCATATGTGCTGTAAGCAGTGTGACTACGGCAAAGATGCATGTGCACGCCCAGCCGTACAGTTTCATCAAGGGATGGGTCTTCTCAGTTGTACTTTATTGTGGAAGGCATAAGTGACCTTATCCACACCTGAATCAGGTGATCAGTCAGCATGCACACCTCTGTGGAGCCAAGGAAATAAAATCCAACTTCATCTCCTGGCTTCTGTGTATGTGCAGCTGGGGAGAAACTGTTTTTCCACGCACAGAAATTTGTGACTTAGAATTTTTTCCCCATTCTGAATTGCTTGAAAGCAGAGCCTGAGGCATTTTTCTTTGAAGCGCAGAGAGGGAGAAGGACTGTAAGAGCCTTCCTTCTTCTGGAAACCAGGGAGGTTGTTTGGCTAATGGGAGACCTGGCTTCAAATATCTCACTGCCTGGTCCACAGGCATCTAGCCTGTTTCCTCCTCACCTCCCCTCCAGCCTTGACGCTGGGCTATTGACTAGGTGATAGCTCCTATTAAAGCTATTTACTGTACATAAATTAAATATTCATTGGGACAGAGACACTGACAGCATAATTAAGTCAATTATCTGGAATATGATAGATCAGATTACAAATCCTTGATCTCGCAAGCATTTAATTATTTACACAGAGTGGAATAACTCCAGGGTCAGAGGTGAAGGGAGCCTTGCAACAGGATTTATAGTGCCCTTTTAGTTATGATCCTCTTTTCCAGGCAGTGATCCAAGCCTCAGTTTCCCAGGTTAAATGTGCTAACTACTACACTGCTAGCTACTTTGAACTGATATTTGGCATCTTGTTTATTTTTTTTAACCACAAGTTTTATCTCAGATAGCAAAAGATTTCCTGTCAGAAAGAACACTTGTTCTTCACAAAGCAATTTCCTTTGCACAGTTACATTTTCACACAAACCCCCACTTCTGGAGGAAATTCTTGAGCAGCTCTATCTGCAAATCCCTACTAGCCCCTCACATGATGTGTTGGGGCCTCTGAAATCACTTCACCTCCACTCCCAAGTTCTTGTCAAGCTTTGGCTTTTTCACTGAATTTGGGTTGCAGATAGTGTTAATTATTGAGCAGCGGTGTTCTGTGAAGTGGTTTCACAGAAGCCGTTGAGATTGCTTATTCCCCATTGGGATCTTATACTAAGGATAGGGGGTTTTTTTTCCCTATTGAGATTTTATATTACTGTAGAAGAGAGCTACACTTGAAAAAATTATGGTCACTTGTGCTCTGTCAGTGTCTGACGTTGGGCTGCTTGAAGTAATTCTGGGACAGCCAGACATTTCTTTGCCCTTCTGATGAGTAATCGAATCAACCAGATGCAGCTTGGTGTGTAATGGGGCGTCAGTAATTTGTGACAGCTGCTGTCTCTCTAGACTCCGTGTAGTGACTCGGCAAGTCAGAAGACTGGTTCTTTACTCCTTGTTAGGCTGGGAAACCTGGCAGTTTCCTGAGGTGGATCACATAATCCGTCGGAGCAATAAAACTGCTCTCGTTGCAGCTGCCAGTGGCCAAGCTGAGTATCTTCAAGCTCCGCAGTTGGCCACGGGGATTTCGCTCTAACGCCAACCTTGATTTTTGTGAACCAAAACACAGTCCTCTGGCTTCATTATCATCTGTTGTCATGAATCATGAGAGCTGCAGGAATGAATACACGCTATAGCAGAATATCCTTCCAAATACGAGTCTGTTTTACAGACTGCCATTTTAACATTTAGTATGAGCTGTCACAGAAAAATCTGGTACACTTTGTAATAGAAGAATTAAGTAGATAGTCGTGTCTTTTCTGTATGTTTTTGAGCCACTCTACAGAATTTAATCAAGAATTGTATCATCTTCTCTGTATAGAATAGTCCAATAAATCTCGAGGAAAGATGTAATTCTCCGTTTTTTATAACTGATTGTATTCCTTTCCCTTTACAACATCGCGGTTCATTGTGCAGCAGAGATAACTTTCAGAAGAATACCTAACATTTGCCATGCAGAAATTCTTATCGGTATCATGGAATATATCAAAACCTATTAAGAAGAGAAAGAACTGGATAAAAAAATTCATTCGAGTTCATTCAAAGCTGAAATGCAGTGAAAATATCTGGGGAAAATTCTTTTTTGAGAGAGGCCTGTTTTAAAAGAACAGCATTGTTTGCAGAAGAGCATTTTCCCGTTTAGTGCACCACTGAAATCAATCCGTCTTCCCTCGTGGCTGGAGTACTTCGTGGTTAGCCTGCCACTGGAGATTCCTCTCCCTGTGGACAGTCTCCCTCTCACTGTCAGAGACTGACTGGAAAGCCCAGCAGCTACGTTTATTAAAACCTTCGACTGAATCTCACTGCCTTCAAACTTTAGTAGCAGCCTGGGTTTTGAGTCCCAATGTACATCGTAAGTTGTAAAATGAGAATAGAACAGTGCCTGAATTCCTGCAAGATTAGCCATTTTATAGGCATGAATGCTTGCTGGAGCTGAAATGCAGAATCTTTTGAGGTTCATTTATTGCTTGATTGTACGCGCCGCCAGGTTTGCCTTCTCATTATCTGAGTTCTCACTGCAAAGATGAGGCCTAAGGAGCCCTTTGGTATTTCAAACAGAAGTAATTGTAAAAGAGATTGACAAGGTACGTTTGAAAACAAACACTTTGTTTGGAATAGATAATAGATAACACTGACAAAAGCAATGCACTGACAATTGGAGACTATCTCTTATTTTTCAGAAGGGACTTAACCTGGAATTAGGCTTGCTACCTTTCAAAATAAAATTAAAATAATCTCGTATTGTAAAAGACTGTTCAGTCTGCACATGTTTAGGAGCTCTGGTAAGAATGACAAGTCCAGGACAGAAATGCCAGAGGCTGCCTTACTTGTGTCACAGTGGACTTTTAAAAAAAAAAAATCTCAAAAACATGCAGTATAATAAATATCTGTATTACTTTTCCATTTTCTTAATTGAACTAGCTGCAAGTATCCACATAGTGGGGAAAGATTTAACGTGATATGGATGTCTCTTTAGGTTGAGAAGAATCTGATTGTACAGGCGCGTGTTTCTCCCTGACAGGGAGGGGAAGCCAAAGTGAACGCCTGACATTCAGGTGCCTGTACTATAGACACTTACATTTGGTGAAATCAATCCCACCCATCTGATTTCTGTTGGACTGGAAAGATGGGGTTTGCTTTGTTTACATCTTTTGTGTGTGTGTGTTAATTACGGATAGTGTAACTTGAGTAGATGGCAGTGTATTATATTCACTCAGTCTAAATCAAGTGGAAGTTGAAGGAGCAAAGTTTAAATTGTTGATGAAAGTGGCGTGGAAAACAAGAGTGACTAATTTTGAAAGTGTTGATTGTGTGGTCCCCAACTGTAAAGTCTGTTTCAACACCTATACAAATAGATACATTAAGGGATTTTTCAGAAGTGCTCAACTATATGCTTTGATGGTGTGGCACCATACTGGAGACATCAGAGGAAGCATCGCGGAGCTCAGCTCCTGTAAGCTGTATAACTGTGCTAACACAGTATGGATAAGCTCTCTTTAAGGGGTAAGATGAGTTTAGTCATATGGATGCAAGTTGTGCTACATCACTCACCCTCAGGGGATTTAAGTTTTAAGGAACTCTTAAAAAACAGATGATGTGGGAAGACGTTGCGTTCCCACCACTTCTCCAGCTACTCCCGAAAATGCAACTAAAGTGTTGCAGCCACTTTGGAAAAATATAACAATAGCCTTAATAAAAAAATCTTTCAATATACCTTATACACCTTCACAGCAATGCATAAGCTGAGGAAAGAAAGAATAGATAAATGATAATTCTAAAACAATTCTGCAATAGTTATTTATTTAAAGTCTTATTGGTACTGCTCTTCATTATTGCTTCTTCCTGTGACAACAAGATACCCTTGTTTTTTAAGCAGATAAGTAGAAAGATCTGAGAGGATCTCAGGTTGGGAAAATACGTACCACTGAATTTTTAAAACTTGCAGAATTTTCATGAAAGTCTGCCTTTGTCCCTTGCAGTTTCAAAGTCTAGTTTCTAGAAAATTCTGACCCTACAACATCAAGAAACATTGATCCTTTGCATGAGCCCTTGAATAACACTGAGTACATTCTGTCCCATGGTGTTCAAATTCAAGGGGAGAGTTTCTCCCCATTTGGGGAGAGTGAGAGTAATTGGCACATTGCCAGTGTGGCTGCCAGAGCTACATGAGAATCATACATTTATTATGCATTTTGTTATCATCAGCTGCACATTGTATCTGCAAAAGGATGAGTGTAAAAGGTATGCTATGATTTTGCAAGTCTTGTCTGACAACAAATTGCTAAAACATCTTTTCAGACATTTTTAACTGGTCCATCACAGACACTGAATTCTCCTTGTGTGTTTCTTTCAGTATTTATTTTATTCCATTATTACGTTGCGTTTCAGGGGCGGAGGTTATTTTTGTTTTCCTGAGACTAGGCCATTATTTTTTCCTAACAATTGAAGAAAGGAAACCAGTTGAAGGATGTGTGATCATGAGGTGCACATGAAGAGAGGAGAAAGAGTGAGATAGGAGACACATTTTCATCCTGTCTTACTGTCTGTCAAAGTAGAGAAAAAGGGAATTATGACAGCGGCCTCTTTAAGTTTGTTTCCTTTCACTGGGTGCACTGTACCTTTTTTCTCCCTTGATTATTACTACCATTATACATAATTATGCAATTATACCTCGTAAAAGAGAAACAGCGTTTGGTTGGTACTATGTACACTTAGGTATTTGGTGAACAGGCCATATAAATTGCACTCTGCATGATTGCTCTGTAAGAGGAATGGGGGGGGAATTCTTTGCTTATCCAGTTTGAAAAATAAAAAGCGTCTGTCTCTTCAGGGAAGTATTATCTCACATTCTTTGCGAATATAAATAGGTTGAGAATATAAATAGGTTAGGTACAATGAGTGGAGTGTGAATTAAAAAACAACAGCCTAAAAGCTTGACATTATGCCCATGGCGAGCACTCAGTGTTGTTCTATGCTTAATGGTAAAAGGCTGTTTTTATTTCTAAGGAACATAAACTCTACTAGGAGCAAAAATAGTCTCCAGGGGCGCAACAGAGAGAGGTCTTCTTGAGCACAATCCTAGGATTCAAAATGAACAGTCTTTTGGAAAAAGACTACTCAAAACAAGAAGTTTGACAGAGGGCCATGGAGGGTGTAGTGGAACAGGCTAGCCCTCTGCAGGCTTCAACCCTGCCCGTCTCCTTGGAGCAAACAAGGAGTTCACTGGTTAAAAAAAAAAGAAAACCACACTCATGAAAGTAGTCTTTTTTGCACCCTCCTAGATTGTACTAGTCATTTTTGATTGGCTGCTTGCTCTGTTTTTTTGAAGTGCTACCAGTACTGAAGCTTTTTCCCAAGTTTGAGAAGATTTCAGCTCCACCAGTCTCTGGCCGTAATCCAGAATCAAAAACAGTGCACCATCTGGTGATCATTATCTTTAAGCATTGCAAAGAGATGGCTTAGCTAGAGAGGGAAATATTTCTTTCCGAACTTCAGAAGATATGTCACTAGTGCTGTAATTCATCTGCTTCACTCGGTATGGCCACCTCAGCATGACTCTCAGAAATGTTTAAAAGCTATAAGCAGTAGGACTGCTGTTTAGTGATCTGGTTTAATATGGCTTAAATCAGGTCCCAGCTGTTTAAGCAAAACAGAGCTGGAAAGTATTCTCATGTAATATGGTCTGCATTTGATAATCATTTTGGTTTGCTCATTTTTTTAGCCAAAGAAGCACGAAGAGGAGGATGGCACTACAGACACCGCAACCTCATCATCCAACAATCATGAGAAGGACAGTGGGGTGGGACCTACAGATGAAAGTCTGCGTAATGACGAGAGCTCAGAGCAAGAAAATGCACCTGAGGAGCAGAACAGCGCTACCCTGCAGACCAAACAGGAGCTGGGCCACAGCCAAGACACATTAGGAAGTGTTGAGCTCCAGTGCAATGAAAGCTTTGTGTCTGGGGAATACATTGAGTCTGATTTCATAGGAAACCCAGAGGAGGAATGTGAAAGGTTTCGGCAGCTGTTGGAACTGAAGTGCAAGATTCGAAACCACGGGGAGTACGACCTGTATTACTCGAGCAGCACAATAGAGTGCAACAGAAGAGAGCAAGATGGAGTGGAGCATGAGCTGCAGCTACTCAATGAGGAACTGAGGAACATTGAACTCGAATGTCAGAATATTATGCAAGCTCACCGGCTCCAAAAAGTGAGAGATCAGTACGGAGACATTTGGGCTTTACATGACGAAGGGTTCAGGAATTATAACACCAGCATAGATGTACAAAGAGGCAAACTGGATGACATCATGGAGCACCCCGAGAAGTCCGACAAGGACAGCTCCAGTGCCTACAACACGGCCGAAAGTTGCAGGAGCACTCCACTGACTGTGGAGCGATCCCCCGATAACTCTCTCCAGAGGATGATCAGCATAACCAACAGGAAAAACCTGAGGAGCACAATTGTGGCTAATCAGTCATCCTCAGGACAAAGCAACAGGGAGACAACCTCAGCCAAAACCAAACCCACTGAACAAAACAGTGCTGCTGAGGACGCAGTGCTGGCATCAGAAAGCTGCAAATTCACAGACCAGGAAAAGCAGAGCAGCGAGCACATTCCCTACCTGTCTCCATATCACAGCTCTTCTTACAGGTATGGGAATATACCTGCTCATGCAAAGCATTATCAAAGCTATATGCAACTGATCCAGCAGAAGTCTGCTGTGGAGTACGCCCAAAGCCAGCTCAGCCTGGTGAGCATGTGCAAAGACTCGCAGAAGTGTGCGGAGCCCAAGATGGAATGGAAAGTGAAAATAAGGAGTGATGGGACGAGGTACATCACAAAGAGACCAGTTCGAGACAGAATCCTGAAGGAACGTGCCTTAAAAATTAAAGAGGAGCGCAGTGGGATGACGACAGATGATGATACGATGAGTGAGATGAAGATGGGTCGCTACTGGAGCAAAGAAGAGCGGAAGCAGCATCTGGTGCGAGCTAAGGAGCAGAGGAGGCGGCGGGAGTTCATGATGAGGAGCAGGCTGGAGTGTCTTAAGGAAAGTCCGCAGAGTGGCAGCGAGGGCAAAAAGGAAATTAACATTATTGAACTGAGTCACAAAAAGATGATGAAAAAGAGAAACAAGAAAATCTTGGACAACTGGATGACAATCCAAGAACTGATGACACATGGTGCTAAATCTCCAGATGGCACAAGAGTGCACAATGCCTTTTTATCAGTTACTACTGTATGAACGCAACTTCTTTCAGAGAGTATACTACCAGTTTAGGTAGAGTACAATTGCCTCGTTCAATGTGGCATTTTTATATATTTTGTGACTGTTTATAGTTTGACCTTTTTTGTAAGCAAAATTACCTGGTGATTTTTCATTCGTTTTTCAAATAACGGTACCTTCTTTATCTGGCAGTCTTTCTTTATCCTGCAATCAATATATTCATATTATTCATTTGTAGAAAAAAAAAAAGAAAAAGAAAAGCAAAACAAAAAAAGTGGACAAGCCAGTTAATTTCTTAACCTAATACATATCCTGTAAGTTAAGATCTGGATTTATTTCTCTAGTTTTCTTTTTTCTACTTTAGTAACAATACAATACCAAAACAAAATGCTTTATACTGTATCCTTGGCTTAACAAGTTTTAAAGTTTTACATCTTAGATTGCATCTGTTTATAAATCGTATGCCACATCCCATCGTATAGGTAAGAATGACATTTTTCCAACTACACATTGTACAGTACATTTAATCTGTAAATTGCAATTGTATTTGTCCAAGTAAAGTGTAGGTGGGCAATTCTCCTGTGTTATGTAGTGGCATTGGTCATGTAGCTGGGCAGTATGTGATAATTGTGAAGATGAAAGAGAAATAAATTATTGCTTATCTTTAAGAAAAAAAAAAAGCCAAGAGTTCTTTGATTTAAATTGAGCTTTTGCCTTTAAAGGATGAGTCATTTCACTATGCATGATATTTACAGCATATAGAGATTTCAAGAACGCGGGATACAATGCCATAGACTAGTTCTTAGGAATTAGCTGTTCATTTTGCAGAACACATAAGAGTGAGTGGATCTTTCTGGCTTTCCCTTATCTGCTATTATTAGTTGATTGAATGCTTCATTGATACATTACTGTGTTGTATGCTGTCAGGTAACTACTGTGGGTCCTTTCCCTGGCTGAGCTTGCTATTGGTTCTACACATAGAAAACATAAACAGAGCATATGCCTAACTGTGAGTCAAATCTCATGCAAGAAAAACTAGCAGTGGCTGTTGCTGACATTTTCATAGAAGATGAGTTGAGGAAAAATAGAGAAGGAAAGGCAACTAAATGAGTTAAGGATTTAACTTTATTGTTGAGGAGCATCCAAGTCTTTTAGAAGAGCCCCAGTGGGAGCTGGCGGAGGCTGAGGAGCAAGGGCAGCTTGCTGCCTGGGTGCCTGATGGAGCAGGGCATTGTCTCTCTTCGTCTCTCCCGGCAGCAGAGGCGCCTCGGCTGCCGCTGGAGCATCCTCTGAGCTGCTGCTGCTGGCAGCCCAGTGAGTTACAGCAAGCTGAAATGACCGGTCCTGGGCAGTCAGCGGGGTTGAAGACCTCATAGCCCCATTTTCGTTGTCCCTGTGCATGACTCACAGCAGTTCCTACCTGATTGAAGTGCTTTTGACAGCAGGATTAGGTGCTGAAGTCACTTGGCGTCAGGCTTTACAAGATATGCTTAAAGATGCAGAAAGGCACATTACGGTATTTCCAAATTATCCAGTTCTGGAATTCAGTCATTTGTTTTCTAACCACTTTTGGCACCAGTAGGCATTGGCAGTGCTCTCTGTATATCCAGGCATGTAAATACCGTAAGAACACTGCTCCCTGAGTGCTTAGGAAAATTATGCCACTGACAGTTCACAGTTTGATAATCAGAAAATTCTCCCCACCAGACTCAGGGAAACATCGTGCTAAATCCTCACTAAACATACAGCTGTTCATGTGCAATGAAGAATACTCCCACTGTTTCCCATTAAATTAGAAAAAGCATGGAATCGAAGGCCAGAGAGGATCACAGGGTGATACAGTACTGCTTCAAGGGGCCGTTACCAGATTGTCACTCCAACGGAGCCAGAGAATTGTCTTTGACCAACGTAAGTCATCTAAGAAGGTACACATTCTTCTTCTGGAGATATCCAAGCCCAGAGATTTGGCTGTTGCCCTCATTGCATTCCAGTGATCACACTTGTAAAAACAGGTCTCATTCCTAATCAGAGCTCATCTGCCCTCAGCACCAGATAACGGCTTCAGTTACACCTTTCCCTGAGGCGCGGTACTTACTATTTTCTTCCCATTATTAAATCATGACTCAGAGCTCCTCTCAAACTAACTGTTATGACACCCAAATTCATAGAACAACCTGAATCTTCAGAAAATGTGATGTCATTATTTCATCACTGAGAAAAAAAATTAGGAAAACCCATGTCTAATTAGAGAAAAGACCTAACTGGATGGAGGGGTGTATGTGTCTGTTAAGTAATAGAGAATAATTAGAGAAACAAATAAATAATATTTATAGAGATATGTTACTAGGCTGTAAATGGAAATGCATCCAAATCTGAGGAACTCTGACAAAATCTAGCAAGAGACACAGAGAAGACTGAGAGGTGATACAGCAATACTGCTGGTGGCACACCGTGGCGTGGTTTCTCGCTCGGCATATGCCTGCCAGAGCCCAGCCATCTTCTCCCTCCTTTTTCACCTGCTGGAATCGGCACGTTCCTGCCCAGTCCTGAATCGGGGTTTTCCACCAGCCCATGGTTTTATCTTCTTTCTTCACAACTGCAGTTATTAAAAGGCATTTCCTTTCTTCCCTAAGCAGTCTTTGGGAGAAGAAGTGTTGTGTTTTGCCCTGATGAAATGCCTTGATCATTTCTGCTAGCATGGAAAACAAACACGCAACCCCAGAGCGGGGCTGTGAGGCCGCCCGGGGTGGCGATGCAGAAGGGCTGAATGGCAGGCGAGTGTTTCACTGCTCTCGGCTGGTTTCTCTGCAGGGCAGGACTTGGCATTGCACACCCTGATCCCAGCAGTTCTTTATCAGTGAAATCCAATGCTGACATCCCACATGCTGTTTATTCCTGCACATACTTTTTTCCAAATGTCATAATTTTTAATGAGAAAAATAACATTTTAGCACCAAGGCAAATTAAAAGAGAAGAAACAAAATACATTTCATGTTGTCATAAATCTTTACAAAAAAAAGACTTGTCTGTTGTGAGAACTATTTTTTTTTTTCATATGAAGGAACATAAAAATAAAAACGCTTTCCAACTGGAACAAGACAAGATCTTGCTTAAGACGGTTGCTTGCAGCTCTGAGATAAAAAGAGCTGCGTAGGTATGTTATCATGGCCGCATCACTGCTGGGGAAGGACTTAATGTCCCACTCATCCTTCCCCCAACCCTGGTACCCAGCTGAGACCAGTGGGAGGTAGTTTTTCCTATGAAGCCAGCAAGATGGCCTTGTAAAAAGAGTTATCTTGTGTCACTTGGCAACTGTATTGCCAGCTGATTTAGGAGCATTGCTCACCATAAGTAAGGTTAAAATCTGTGGCATCCCTGGATCTTCCTCTCCAATGTAAGTATCCTTAAAGGGAAAATTATATTTTTGGTATGATCATGGCAATAAACTAAACCTACTGCATCAGATTATGTTTTTCAAAAGAAAGAAACTGATAACACTACCTGAATTGAACGAGAGCAATCAGAGATGAAATCTAGTCTGTGCTTAATGCGTTGCCCTGTAAGAGGGCTACAAGCATCCCAGAAGAGATGATACAGCAACTTTAGCATTATGCTTTCTGAACTCGTGGGGGTTGAATTATTCATTAATATCATGATGCTTGACTTTTTCCTTTTTTTTATTTAACTAATGTTCATTTCCAACCCCCATTTCTTGGTACAAATCATAGAAGAGCACCCTTGGTGCATGACATAGCTTCGGTGCTAAAATACTTCCTGACTCAAGGCTGGAATTACTCCAGGTTTTGTTTTACTTGGGTTCTTAACCTTTAAGCTGCTAATCACAAACATGTATGTGCTAAGTGCTCTATTAATATCCATTTTATGGACCTACTGCTTTTTCAGAGCATTAAATGCTCTTGAGGAGCCGGGATAAAATGAACATGATGGGGACTGGCATTCAGCTAAAGCAAAACAGAGCAGCTGTCATAAACCTGGTGGTGTTACTCGCTGAGAGAGGCTGGCTGGCTAATGCCTGCTGCAGGAGAAAGGGTGTTGCAGAGGGATCAGGTTTTTCCTTTAAATGCCTTTGCTCTGAAGCATGTTTCTTTGTTTAAAGAAAAGCATTCCCCTTGGATGGCTATTGCTGCATTGGTGAGGCTAAGCGCTTTGCTCTGGTTTTTTAGTAACAGATAACTGCACCATGGGTAGATTTTGCCCAGGTTTTCAGATGTCATTAATCTTGCCCTAACGTCAGCTCCTACGTGGATAACTGACTGGCTTTGGGTGGCACCTCTGAGACGAGGCGCAACCCGGGGATTTGGGATGCGTGCGGCAAGGCCGCCAGCCCGAGTGTCATCCCTGGGCCCTTCTCGGGAGTGAGCGGGTTCCTGTCCTCCTGGGGAGAGGGTCCAGCTCTTGCTGCGAGAGCCTTCAGCTACGTGCAGCTTTTCCTGCTCCGGGCGATTAAGGATCTTGACTTCCCTGGCCCAGCTCATCTGGTTCTGAGCCAGGAAAAAATGGCATTTGTGTAGCGGTTCAAAACATTGGTACCAGTGAGGTTAAGAAGTGGAATTATTCTGCCGTAAAGATTGCTTACATGGTGAAGACTACTTGACAAACAAAAACTGTTTGGCCAGTGAGCCACGTTAGACAGATATTTAGAAATACACTCTTTTTTTTTCTTTCATTATTTACAAGCAAGATGAAGTAGCTCAAAGGAAGGGATTGTCTCATACACCATCCTCAGTGTGATACCTGTGGGCAGTGGGGGTGAGCTACAGGCATGATGGTGGCTACTGATACGAACTGTAAAGTAAAACTGACAGCTGAGTTACCTCCAGATGTATGTGCTGCTTCTCACACTCACTAAACCATGGGGAGGGGCAGCACACAGGACCCAGTCCTCACGAACTAGTTAGTCCGTCTCATGCCAATATTCCCTGCAGAAAGCTGCTTTCTTCAGTAAAGGTACAAAGATGTCCCGAAACAGTATCTTCTGGCATCCCAAAATCCAGAAGTGACAGTGTCATCCAGGAGATCAGGGGTGTCCCAGCACAATGTGTTCTGGGATGTACTCAGGGACCAGGGAAGGGCCGTCAGCAATGTTTCACAGAGAAAATGTATGCCTCCTCCCACTCCAGACTAGTTCATGGTGTAGGTATGAGCTTCTAACTTTTCTTTTTTGCATTTGGATTTTAAATTTGGTTTAAAACCTGAATTTTCTGGCGCTGTAAGCTCATCTTGCACTTTTAAGTGTCCTTCCTTCCTTCCTTCCTTCCTTCCTTCCTTCCTTCCTTCCTTCCTTCCTTCCTTCCTTCCTTCCTTCCTTCCTTCCTTCCTCCCTTCCCTTCCCCTCCCCTCCCTCCCCTCCCTCCCTCCCTTCCCTTCCCTTCCCTTCCCTTCCCTTCCCTTCCCTTCCCTTCCCTTCCCTTCCCTTCCCTTCCCTTCCCTTCCCTTCCCTTCCCTTCCCTTCCCTTCCCTTCCCTTCCCTTCCCTTCCCTTCCCTTCCCTTCCCTTCCCTTCCCTTCCCTTCCCTTCCCTTCCTTTTTATCAGTTTCTTTCTTTCTTCCTTTCTTCCTTTTTCTCTTTGTTTGTTTTTCTTTCTTTCTTTCTCTTTCCCTCTCTTTCAGAAGCAAGACACTTCTGAACTTGTAATAAATATTGGAGAGGGGATATCACTAAATGAGGCAGTGTTTTTTCTCACAGATCAGCTTATCAGCACAAATGGAAACCCATGTCTGACTGTAACTGTAGGTTTCCATCTCTCGGCAGTTTTAGGTGTTTTGGTTCGTTTGGTCCATTCTCTATGCCACTTGCAGCTCATTCTGTTGAAGTGCTGCAAATATCTTTGGTGACGTCTCTGTGCAGAGTGCATTTTTAAGCCTTGGAGGAACGGGAGACCTTTTAAAACTTATGTTCCCTTGTTTGTGAGACACACAGTGATACAAACTGCATATTCACCCAAATGCTTTTATAATGAAGAGACTTCCTACAAACAGTAAATTGTGTTAATCTAACCTATGGATGTATACACAAAGGAATATTTCACTTTCTGTTGAATTTTAAGGATCTCCATTGCCCAAAACTCAATTTGAGAAGTAACACATTGGTTCTACCGTTTTATGTATTTTAAACAACTCCTCAGTCCCTAATTTTTCTGCTCATAGACTGATGCTAAAGCCACTTAGGAAAGTCTGGTTTGGCCTAGGAAGAAAATGGTAAGCTTCAAATATTGCAACAATGTCTTACTGTCGGTCATTTGTTGAGATTGGGTGTTGGTCATCAACTTCATAGCTTTAGTTCTTTGTCTTTCTTACTTCACTTGGAAACATCTTCACTGCAATAAGCATTGGACATACTGTGGTATTTGTTCTTCCAATACATTCCCAAAAGTGTTTAACTTATTGCTGAGTGCTAGGAGCAAATCAAAGCTGATGTCTGGCTCCAGTGACAAAAAATTGAGAGCATAGAGAATTTTAACTATGATGAAGTGAATATAGGAAACTCTCGTCTTGACAGTGGATAAGAAGCCAAAAGAAGAAAATTAAAATTGCATGATGAAAGATGAAAAGGGTGAAGTCACTGTTTTGACTACTGGACCTTGCAGGAGAGATATTTGAAGACAGAATGAAATAGAAAGTTAAGTGGGCGAATATCACATAAAATTTACCACAGATCAAAATATTACTTTTTTTGCACTTCAAAGGCAACCCTCTTATTTTCATAGGTTATTTAACCCCGCTGGCAATCTCTGCAATGCATAAATATTTTTGATGGCATGCAAAGTGTCTTCTTAATGGTGTATATAGACACTATATAGTGAACAGGTTGAACAGTATAAATATTCATGTCAGCAAAGATGCTGTCAAATTCCTGACTTGTCATGATATCAAAAATTAAAATATAAAAAGGGTATTCTGTTTTCTTGCCTCCTTGGCACCTGGCTGTATGGTCAGGGTAAAGAAATGCCTCTGGAAGATTGTGTTTTGGTTCAGGTACAGGGAATTCAAATGAAAGCTCCTCAAACTCGACAGTTTAATTTACTTCTCTTAAGCTCTTTAATACCAAACTTATCAGTTCTCTCTGTTAGGCATTAACTTGTTAAATGAGTCTTAATTATACATAAGCAGATGGAGATTTGAATTAAAATTACCTTACACTCGAGTGGCTTTAGTTCATTATAACATATCTTCCTCTTAATCATTTAGGCAGTCTCATCATCTTTCATATAGAAAGTTATTAAAGTATTCCAATTTCCATATTTCTTCAGATACATCCACTATTAAATGGCACGTAATACACATTAGTTGGTGACTTATACCATGCAATAGTTAGTGAATTATTCATGTCAGTAACAATTTTTATACTTTTATGTCATCTGTATCATTTTATTTTAAAGGGTTTATATTTACAGAATATCTCATATTTTAACTTATCTGAGTTTTCAGTGCAAGGTTGAATGCCTCACCATTTTTGCTGGTGTGAAAAGGAATAATGTCCACTCCAGGTTTTGCACTCCCATTAACTGAGGACTGGAAGTGGATCCAAAGTGGCTCCCCCTCCCAAACAAGTGGATGTCTACTGGGAGCCTTGGAAAGGCTTGAGAAGGAGATAAAATTTCTAAAGGAAAGCACAGCTATTCTCCTTATCTTTTATCTTGCTTTAGCACTATCATCATCTCTGGATTTTCCAACCCCAAGAAGATGCTCCTCGGGATTTGCCTGTCCGCCAAAATTGCAAGAAGGTTTTGCCTAAAAGGAGAAAATTACTGAAAGTTTTTGCAGGCTTCAGTGGGCATCACCTCACCTAACTTTAATGACCTTAAAGCTGGGATACTAGTTAAATTAGTCATCTAGGTTAAGAGTTTAAATTAGCTCCAGGAACAGAGAGGAGACACCTCCAAAAGACAGATGATCTCCCTCTTTAGGAAAGATGTCCTGTGGGAGACACTTGTCCACCTGATTCAGGCTGGGCCTCAAACTTTTACATAGCTTTAGCTGAGTGAAAAAAGGCTGTCTTAAAGTATGTTAATGCCTTTCAAAAAAGGGATGGACAACAGGTAACTAGGCATGAAAAACTCTTTTTTTCCCCTGTTTTTAAAGACTCCTGAATGCATATGCTGAGAGAGTCATGTGTCTTTTTTAGACAGACAGCAACACCAAGCAATTTAATCAACCTCTGCTATGTACCTCCTGGGTAAAATCAAGAAAGAATTGGACAAAAAGTGGCGGTTTAGTTCCAATAAGCAATTTACAGCTATTCACAAAGGAAAGACCAGTGGGACTTTTCAAAGACAAAAGCATCCAATATTCCCTGCTAAAGGCAGCAGACTATTCTCCGCATCCCTTTAGCTAATATATTAACCAGGTATCTTCAGTGTCAAATAATGGCTCTATAATACAGAAATAACTGTGTTAGCTGGATGATGGAGAATGACAGCTCAGCCAAAAGGCTGAGTCTGCACTGGCAAACACTGCAGCCATCATCAAGCAAAGGGACAGGTCTATGAGAGGCTTTTGCAGAAATGGGGCACTGCCATTTACATGAGCGTGTTTAGAAGGAAAATGGACTCACTGCATCCTGGGAGCCTCAGCACTTGGGCCACATACATACCCATTTCAGTCCCCAGCTCCTCAGTAAGCCTTGGTGCACTTTAGAGTGTGGATTTAACGTGGTTAGTCTCAATGAATTCCAGTTTTGCTTCCTTGAGAAAGAGAGGATGCTGCTGCTTGACTTGCAGGGGGGTTATGAGAAAAAAGACCACAGCTTGTGAGGCCCTGAGGAGCTGGGGATCTTGTCTAAGGGCAATCTGTGAATTCAGTGTGAGGAATTTCCTGCCCTTGTCATTAAAAACTGCAAAACCTAGCTTGAGTATACAGCTTATTTGAGTTTTCTGTTGTTCTCCTCACATCCCTGCAAGAACTCTTAAGAATTTGTAGTGTCAAGGTGAGCAGAAAAGCTCAGAAGAGTTGTGAAATTAAACGCTCCTCCGCTGAGATGTAAGTGCTCTAAATAAGCCTAAAGTGACCTGTAGTCCTCATTCATTACCAAATCATCTGGCAGGAGCCTGTCATCTCCTCTTGAGGCATTTTAGAAAATTTTACAAAAAAAAGGAACTGGAAAGTTGCAAGAGGGCTGGGTGTCGTCTCCTGAAGAGCTGTGTCTGTCTGTCTGTCTGTCTGTCTGTGTGTGAACACGCATTTGTGTGTTTGGGGTGGGGGTGTAATCTCAGGAAAAAGGCATTAGGGAGGCCAAGTGAAGCAGTTTCTGCTTTTCTGCTTATCCTCCAAAGACCAGGCCAAGGATGCGCTAAAGCTTAGGACACCACGTTCTGCACACGTGCTTTTTCCAGTAAACAGCTGTAAAACTATAAACCCCTCTACAAAGTGGGCCTGGGTATCCAGTTGCTGACACTCACCACATGCCCCTAAAGAGTTCATGCTTTGCAGTTATTCTGATTCTTGGAATCAGTGTGTGGAAGGGTGTCGTGGTTTAACCCCAGCCAGCAGCTAAGCCCCACCCAGCCGCTCGCTCACTCCCCCCCGGTGGGATGGGGGAGAGAATCAGAAGGGTAAAAGTGAGAAAACTCATGGGTTGAGATAAAGACAGTTTAATAGGTAAAGCAAAAGCCACGCATGCAAGCAAAGCAAAACAAGGAATTCATTCACTGCTTCCCATCGGCAGGCAGGTGCTCAGCCACCTCCAGGAAAGCAGGGCTCCATCACACGTAACGGTTACTTGGGAAGACAAACGCCATCATGCTGAACATCCCCCACTTCCTCCTTCTTCCCCCAGTTTATACACTGAGCATGATGCCATACGGTATGGCATAGCCCTGTGGCCAGTCTGGGTCAGCTGTCCTGGCTGTGCCCCCTCCCAGCTTCTTGTGCACCGGGCAGAGCACGGGAAGCTGGAAAGTCCTTGACTGGTGTAAGCACTACTGAGCAACAACTAAAACATCAGTGTGTTCTCACCATTGTTCTCATCCTAAACCCAAACCACAGCACTATACCAGCTACTAGGAAGGAAATTAACTCTATCCCAGCTGAAACCAGGACAACCACTAATGGAAAGGAAAAAGGTAAGCTTGCTTATTGTGTATGGTCTAGAAAATGTTAAGATATAAAACATCAAAGATAAAGAAAACCTATTACATCTCCTATAAATACACTGCCTTTATGGCCATTGACAAAAATATTATCCAAGGCAAAATGAGCTTCTTTAACCAAATCCCTGTACAATATGGAGAGGGATGTTATTGTATTTATTTATACTCACCTTGATGGGTGGGCCATCAAGGGCACAATAATCCAAGAAAGCGAAGAGGCTGCCCTTACAGAAGGAGGATCTTTTCATTAGCCCATGGGTAGCACAGCAGAAAAATGCACAAAAGGTCCCCTCTGCTTGCAGAGGAAGACCAGCAAAGCTGGCTGCACACTTTTTCTCATCCAGTCATACACCTACATGGGAGCATGGACCTGCATAGGTCCAGTGGATTGAGACTCAAGAGAGCAGCACAGTCAGCATCCAGGCAGGGAGAGCTCAACTAGATGTGTGACTCTCTGAGAATACAGTGATAGGAGCCATATAATTTCCTTAGCCAGTTTTTTCCCCCCCATCCTCTGTTTAACCTCATGACCTGGCCAATGTAGTGGAGTGCACCCTCAGTAAGTAAGTTTGAAATGACACAAAACTGGGAAGAGTGGTGACACACCAGCTGGTTGTGCTGCAATCTGAGGGATCTGAGGAGGCTGGAGAAATGGGCCAACAGGCATCTCCTGAAGATCAACAAATGGAAATACCAAGCACCTGGGAAGGAATGACCCCATGCACCAATATATGCTGGGGGCCAACTGGCTGGAAAACAGCTTTGCTGAAAAGCACCTGGGATTCCTGGTAGACACCAAGTTGAACATGAGCCAGCAATGTGCCCTGACCACATCAGTGGAGAGTGCTGTGTCCAGTCCTGGGCTCCCCCGCACTAGACAGACATACTGGACCGGGTCTAGTGAAGAGCCCCAAACATGATTCAGGGACTGGAGCACCTGTCAGAAGAGGAGAGGCTGAGACAGCTGTGACAATTCAGCCTGGGAAGAGAAGGCTCAGGGGGATCATATCAATGTGTATAAATACACCTGATGCATGGCGTAAAGAAGATGGAGCCAGACCCCTCTCAGCGGGGCTCAGCAACACAATAACAGGCAGTGACCAAATATTGCAATACAGGAAAATCTGTTTAAACAGAAAAAAAAAAAGCTTTTTATGATGTGGGTGGTCAAACACTGGCACAGGTTGCCCAGAGAGGCTGGGGAGTCTCCAGCCTTGTAGGTATTCAAAACCTGACTGAACACATTCCTGAGCAACCTGCTCTAGCTGGCCCCTCTTTGAGCAGGGTGTTGGACGAGATGGTCTCCAGAGGTGCCTTCCAGTCCCAGCGATGCTGCGATTCATGATAAATTACAAGCACAAAGCTTGCGAGTGCAGGGGAAGCCAATGAGAGCAGATCAGTCCTGTGGGCTGTATAAGTCATCAAGTGCTTTGGCTCCTGACCGCAGCTCACAGACACAGAGCTCTTGGCACATTTTACGTGTGAAATCCAGCCTGTTCCTTCCAAATGCTGAAATTCAGCAGTATGCTAAAGGATACCAGCAGCACCGATCCAGAGTGTGTGACCTCACGGACAAGCAAAGCCCATCTTCTACCAGTTCCCATCTCCACGAGGGCAGTTGGATTAAGTGCCCAAACCCACAGCCCTGGGGTTTTGGAACAATTCAATGCCTTTTCAGTTGTTTTTTTTCCCCTCACAGGCTACCTGCAATCAGCATGTGAATGTACTGTTAACTTCTAATTGCATCATATTAGCAGTTTGACATTGCATCTTACTAATGCTTGTTTTTCCAGGATATAGTGTAGAAATATAATCACATTAACACTCTGAAAGCAAACACAGAGGTGGTATAAATTGTTAATGCAATCTTCTTTTAAGCAGCTTGTTTGAACAGTGCATTGGTGTGTGAGAAAATGTCAGCCTTCCTTTCAGTCTTTCCAAATAGCGCAGTGCTTGCAGTCCACTGCAGAATGAATGTATACGTTCTGTTTAAGGTAACAGATGTTCATTTGCTGTATGTTCCCAGGAGCGCCCAGTCTTTCGCCTGCATTCTGCTACCATTTGTCTGAGACCCACCTGTGAGCCAGCGCAGCAGTTTCTTAGACACAAGGTTGCCGCACTGACATGTCATGTATAAAAATGGGGGGGTTTTGTTGACGTGTATTCATGCAAGTCTTTCTCTGTTTTTCCTTCTTATGAGTGGGACCATTAATTCTTCTGACTTGCATCATCAGACTGAAAATGGCAACCTCCGTGCAAAAATGCTGCAAAGCTGTTTGGATTCTTCAAACTCTGAAGATCAGCCTTTAAACCAACTAATTAAGTTTTCTGCTTGCTGCCATTGAAAGCCTCAGTCAGATATAATTAAAACTGAGCAGCAGATGACAGCGGTGGCATTTGTCAGAATCATCCAGTGGTTCAAATACCAGTTCTGACAGAAATGTCAGACTGATAACACTCCCATCTTCCCCATGCATGCCAGGAAAAACAGGAAGGACTTTTATTATAAATGCCTGTCTGATAACCTTTATGAATCCCAGAACACCAAACGCAACACACAAAATTTCATTATCCTAAGAGGGGATGCTCATTTCCCGTGAAGTAAACCCTGCAGCTCCCTGGGCTTCCTTGTAGTATCTGCCTTTTGGGACACCCTTGCAGAAATTCAAAGAGGGAGAAAGCCCTGATCCTGAAGCATGGGTGATTCCAGCCTTGAAGACGGCTAAGCTGGAAGAAATTCCTTAGAGAGTTAATGAGCTGAAACCAAATCAACATATTTCTCATCTAGAAAGGGCGAAGCCGTAACACGGCTGTGTAAGCTACCCTTGAGGTGTACAGAAAGGTGAGAAGACAGAGTCCTTTCTGTACAGAGTTTAAATTGAACTGTTATTGCTAAAGATCACAGAAGAGCAAACAACAGAGACAGCCGAGAACAAATGAAGAGGGAAAAATTACTTTTGGAAACATTTTGGCATTACATTTGCTGCAGCTTCATACGCTGGTTTTTCCCTATTTTGTCTTAGCAGTTTTGCTGGCACATTTATAATACGGTCTTCCTGCCACTCTGTCTTTCTTGCTTGAGAGTTAGGGTGTTTTCTTCCTTTTTCTTTTTTTTTTTTCATTTTCACTGAATGGAGAGCAAAAAGGAGAACATGTCGGAAAGGGAATCAGTGGCACTTTGAAGCAGCAGCGGTGTCGATGTCGTCTGAAAGTCCCTCAGCTCTACTCTTGCCTGTAGCAATTACATGTTGTCTGCATGTCGGCCCGAAAGCAGCCCTCCTCACACCAAACCGACGGGGGGGGACGTGCCGGTTGTGCCTTTCCAGCGATCCCCAGGGGCAGACCCATGCAGCGGGTGGCTCAGTGGCTCGGCCTCGGGGCACTGAGCTGGGGCAGCGGGGCGAGCGGGGGGCAGCACGATCGCTTACAAAGCCGGACTGAGGCAGGTCCTTACAGCTCGAGCTGGCTGCAATGGAGGAATACCTTCAGAACAGAGGTGTGTATTGCAAATGCCTGAGTGGGCTACTCAGGATTTTGACTTACTATAACTGAGCTGCAAAGACATGACAAACCGTTAAAAATAAGCTTGGCTGCTGCCGTTGAGCAATAATTATATCATGGTCACAAAAGAAACCACCAGCCCTAATATACTTTTTTAAATGTTGTATTTGTAGAGGTGAACCTGAGCATTTACTCTTCCACTTCACTACTCTGTCTTATCATCAGGAAAGTCCTATCTCCTGGCCATAGTCAGACCTGAGGCCATGTTTTGCTCTAACTATCCTGAGAGATTTTCCTGCTGGGGGTGGGCAAATATTTCTATTATATTGCTTTTTTGTATGGCTGGTGAGCGGGTTCCTATCCCACCTACCCGCAGGGGTACTTGTATTGCATTATTACCTTAGCTCTGTAGTAGTTTAGGTTTGCAGATGATGGTCTGTGATCTGTTCAGGATCAGCATTTCTCTTTTGCTGTCGATCTCAGCAGACCACATCACACTGTACCGTGCACTGAATGCAATGGCACCGTCTTGTCTCTGAGCTCTTTCCTTTGTAGTAAGTAATCAAAGAACATTTACACTTTCCTTTCTTTTGACCTTTATTAGATAAGTAGGCACCTTAATCAGGATGTTTTGAGATGAGAGCGAAGTCTGGAAGGATTCTATTCTGGGATGTAAAGGTCTCAGAGATCACCCTTAGTATTTGTGGCAGAACTGCATCGAAATTAACATATTACAACAGATTGTGTCAGGCTGGATTGCAAACTTTTCTGAAGCAGGGTGAGCAGAAAGGTCACATTCCTCGTCAGCTCATATATCAGGCGGCATGAGGGTATCCGAAGAGGTTAAATTCTTCTTCCAGGAAATAAAATCAGAGTTTCCCATTTTCAAGTCTCAGCTGTGCCTCTGAATTTCCATTTACTTTGAGCAAGGCAGCTGGCTTCATTACATAGGCATACTATTTTGGTTTCAGAAAGGATCCTTGTTTAAATTATAACATGCCATTAGCAAAGGTCCTTTTGTGGTGACTGCAGTTAATACAGAGTTCTTTCCGTCTTGCTCACCGACACACAAGTGCATATTCTGCCCTTAGTATTCTGTCAACTGGAGGACCTGTAGAATGATCTTCTGCCCCCAAACCTGATTTAACACCTTTCGCTATTATGCAAATAAAGTGGGAAAAACAGCTTCCCAATTTTCTTTCGACGGGCTGAGGCTGGCGGCTCAGGACTGCTTACTCAGGTCGCAGCGTTTAATGGGAAATGCCTACGCATCGCTGTCTGTCAAGCCACACAATAGGAGAGCAGCCGAGCACTGTGGCGCCCGTCCCCATTCAGAGCCGGGATAATGGCATTGCAGCTCAAGTGGAAGGATGAGCTTGCCTCGGCTTCATGCTTCAGCGTGCTATCGAAGTGACAGGCTATTTTCCATTGGTGGCTTGAAAGTCTTTTTATTTTATTAATCCTCTTGTCAAGGAACAAAACCGGAGTTTCCTCTTCTGTTAAACACTGCTGCAAAATCTCGCAGCTCCCAGTAGCTTTGTTTGGGCCCACACTGCCTTTGGGCAAGCCAGGTAAATACAGGCGCTGCACTTCCCTCGCGCCTGCCTTCGCCCCCGCGTGCCTGGGCCAGCGAGCAGTCTCAGCAAGCCAAAAATGTCAGGCCACTCTTTTGGAGGTGCAGCCTGCTCTTGTGGAAAGAGAGGCAGCCAGCTTAACTCGTGCAGGGGGAGAGGACACGCATGAACATCTGCCATGCTTCATGGCACGGTGAACAATGCAAGGTTATCACCAAAGAGCCAACGAGTTTTTTTCAGGAGATATCTTCTCCCTAGGACATGTCCCACAGAACTACAGCCCAATCCTAGATAAAATACTGCATTTTAATATTTTTTTCCTTTTCATTTCATTTTGTCTCCATCCCTTTTTTTTTTTTTACAAAAGCATGCTGTCTTTCAATTAACATAGTAATGACCTATTGTCACCTGTTACCATGCTAATCCTGAGCTGGTGTGAAATTACTTTATAATAAACACTATGGAGTTCTGACTTTCAATTAATTTTTCACATGCTGTGCTAAATCAGATTAACTGTACCCCACCCTTTTGACCACAGACATAATTCCTTCCTTATAATGAAATAGAGGATTAATTTATATGAAGCATATCTATACACATTTGCAAATAAATGTAAAGATAGACTTTGTACCATATTTGCATTGCTCACTGTGTCAGGTTGAATACAGACTTTCTGAGATTATTAATTTTTGTGTTCACTGGGGTGGTGAAGGATATTGCTGGGGTTTTTATTATTGTTATTTTCACTAAATGTCTACAACTAAGAATGGGTAAAGAAATGGAGTACTAAGAGACCAGTACCTTCCACAGGGAATTACGCATAATGCTCTACAGCATTATGATGAACTGAAAAAAATGTAAACACTGCAAAATTAGCCCAATCACCATTAATTTACTAAATTGCCTGTCATCCTTCTTGGATGTACATATTTACGACCTGACCAAATATAATAAATGCAGCTGTTTGGTCTTTTTAATAGTCATTAGCATTATGAAGATGGTCAATAGCTTGAGCAAAAAGTCTTTCAAACCCTGTATACCAGCATGGGGAAACTGTATAAGGCAAGTTTTTTAAAACATCGTCATCTTCAGTGCAGACAAAGCTTCCAAAAACTCTTTCTGTTTTTGGTAACTTCAGAGGTGTAGTAGACTAATACCTACTGTGCCATTTTGCAATCAAAAAGTAATATAAATCCAGAGTTGACCCTTGCTCTTTCTCAATGCGCTTTTTCTCTCTATAGTCTAGTTTTGAAGCCCGAAGGTGCAGAAGCATCGCAGATATGAATTTTCTCCTTGGAAAAGTAACAAACATGAAAATGGGGTATTTCTGCAAGCCTATGGATGCCTATATCTGTCTGTGCTAGTTGCTCCTTTGATTTAATTCAGCATGCTTACCTGGTCCACAATCTGAAGGTTTTCACCCAGTTACTTGAAGCAATTTAACTCTTTGAGAATCATATGGGCAAACCGTCTGGCCAAACCCCATTCCAACCAGTTTTGGTTTTTTAGCTTTCTGTGCTGACCTAGGCAGTTCAGAGCTAGGCTTGAGCACCCCGCACCTGGCTGGACCGCTAGCTCCTCGTGTCCCACCTGATGTGCCAGAGCAACACCAGGGCTATGCCAGAGCTTCAGATTTACCTCCCACCCACAAGTCTTCATTTCTGGAGCAGCCTGTGGACCACTTTTTGCTGATCCAGCAGATAATTCAGGGGAAAAGTCAGGTGAACCCAATGCATTAGCAAGGGTGAATTTACTGGCCAGTGGTGTACCTTTGGGACAGCAAGTCATTGACTTCAGACAGACAAGACCATCTCAGAGAGTCTTTCCAAGAAAGGCCCCAGCCTCACCCACCACAGCAGCAGATGAGTTTTACAGATTGCCCAAACTATCTTTCTTTGAAAAAGTTTGCCACAGGGAAAGAAAGCACAGCCTTTCCACTTACCCTCTGCAGACCGGCTCAGCAGCTACAACTCCTGCCCAGGGAGTGAGAACCTTGGCTGTTTTAGGCTATTACCATACCATGTTGGCCCTAAGAAATGGAGAAAAACCATGCCGAACCCTTGGTTGGAATAGAAACAGATTTAAATGTGCAGAATGTTTTTTTTAGCATGTTTTAGACTTACTTACAAGAACAGGACTGGCTGAAGACACTTTTCATTTGTGTTTACTATTGCTTCTTTGAAATAATAGCACTGTTGTACACAAGGAAAAAGTCATTACATATTCAGTGTTTATTAGCTTAATACTGAAATTTCAATGCACTCTTTTTTCTTGCTTTTTGCATACTATTTGTGAAGTCCAAGTGTACAACAGTAAAACAGAAAACAACAGGCCTACCTAGGAGGATAAGAAACAGAAAAATGACCTGCAGGATGCAAGAGCTGGGTTTACTTGTCACTGTGGTCCAGTTTGTATCAATAAAGTGAATGTACTGGTATCAGCATTTAAAGTAATACATTCCAGGAGCAACAAAGTGAGCTAAACCTAGTTAGATCATGTCAAACAAGCAGAATCTCCACAAGGGGATTAAGGTGGCCGGAAGAGACATCAAATTATTTTTTCATTTTTCCTTAGGACTTTCTATTGCACATCTGTAATGAAAGGTCTTATCTCTGCCTTTTATTATGTAGCTTTTTAACTGTACGTATGATCTGACTTGGACTGGTTCCAGCTTTGTTATTGAAAATCTGCTTTCAAATGCAAAAATAAAAACACTGAAGTAATAGCCGTTACTTTGTGTACAATGACAGTACTAAATGAATGAGTCATTAATAGCTTTTTTCATTTTATTATTTCAAAATGTTTTACCAAATGTCCATAAAAAAACTTCACCATTACCACCACTTCCACCCAACTGCACCTAGTGTATCACTGCATATATAAACTGATTACAAGCCTTAGCCACATTACTATAATCTGTCACACACACATATTTCTTTCAACCATCTTCTTTGCTTTGAAGGAAGCAAAGAGAGGAGAGATCACATAAAATGCTCCTGTCATTATTGCCTGGAGAGGAGAAATGCCTTCAGCTACCCAATTACAATATTCCAGTCAGCAAAGCTCTCTCCATTTTCCCCATCAGATGTTAAAGTACGGACAGCTCCTGTCTACTCATGCACTGCAAATCAACATGTCCAAAAAGTAAATTGGGATATAACAGTAGTCCCATCACCATGTAAAACAGGTCACCAGCTCTCTTCTCTCATTGCATTGCCCTTCTGCTTTCATAGAAATAGGAGATTAATGGGGGGGGGGGGGGGGGGGGGAGGGGGGCAGGGACTGAAAGTAACAGACTGCTTTTCAGTTTGAGGGGGTTGGTGAGTGCTGATGATCTCCCTTCCTATGCCTGCCTACTTTCTACATCTTTGATCATGTGATATGGTGTGATGGAGAGCAGTGATCCAGGAGCTGCAGCGCTCAGCATCAGGCAGAAGCAATGATGGGCAGCGAGGTCTGCATTCCACCCTGCCATGTTCATCTACCATAAGGGGGGGAGTTGCCTAACACATATATGGACCCTCTTGACCAACCAGGAATGTCATCAAGTCACCTTCTCCACCAGAGTCTACTGCAGATTTATATTTATTTGCTGTGGTTCCTGCACCTGTCTGGCTCTAGGCTCTGCTCTGTCCCTTTCGGAAACACGGTCCAGGCAGAGGGGTGAGGGCACGTAACAGGGGACCTGTCTTCTGGCCATGCAGCACCGAGAGGAGAAGGTGAAAAAGCTCAGCTGCTGTGGACAAATGAGAAACGAGAGGGTAAGGAAGACAAACCCTGAAGCTGAGTAGAGAGGTTAAAAATACAGAGTCATCAGTAATTTAGCTAGAGTGTTGGGGGAAAAAAGAGAAAGAAATGTACTTTCAGAGAGGATGGGGTCATTAGTTTTGCTGATGATAGGTAAAGACAAGTTTCTGAGTTTCAAATGTCATGCAGCACTGCTCTGGGCAATAGGGTAATGTGAAGCATCACTACAGCTCACATGAAAATGTCCAAAGTAACCCAAAAATAACCTCCAAGCTGTAGGAGAGGAAGAAGCATCTTCCTGAATAGTCGTCAACTGCAGTTTGTAAAATCCATGAAAAAGGAAAAAAGATACCATTGAATAGTCTCCTGGTGGGTCTTGTATTGTTGGAACAAATTAAATTTTCACTGGGAATATGCAAGTGAAGCAAGAACTGGCTGAACGCAGGATCCTTTCCCAGCTATCCACAGATAAGTAAGTTTGTCATTAATGACATGCCAGTGAATATAAAAACATCCTCCCAAACCAGGAGCTGCTGTCAGATGATGTGCCTCAACAACTTGAGAATCAGTTCATTACAAGCTGTAGAAAATGAATGTTTCTCCTCTCCAGCTCAACACCCAGGACAGACATAATTCAGCTGGCAATTTTTGTGCTCAGGACATTTGAATATAAAAGCAGCTATTCCACTGACACCACCGATGAAGAAGAGCGCAGGGGAACAGGTACCTTAAATGAGTTCAAGAAGTAGGTCATTAACAAGAAAGTAACGATGATAGAATTGGTTTCTGCAACAACAGATGGAAGCACAGGTATAACTGGATCCAAAGCTTCATTGCTCATAATCATCAGCGAGCACTCTGTGGAAACTTGAATGACTTTAAACATTATGGGAGCAGTGGTAAAAAAAAAAAGAAACAACTCCGTTAACTCCATTTGAGTCAGAGGCCTTTGTGTTTCAAAGGCTGCTTGATTAAGCTGCTGCAGCTTGTAATGATCTAATTTTGCACACTGAGATGAATGAGATGTATGAGCACAGGTATGGTTTTGCTGGGGCTTTTCCTCTGCTTAAGATCAGAATTCTTCAAACCAGGAAATGAAAACTTTTACGATCCTTCTAAAAAGATAAGTTTACTCTTCATTTCTCACTTCTGAGTGACTTAGCTACAAGGCAAATGAACATAAAAGTTGCCAGAAAATGGGAGAATATTACTGAGATGCTTCGTGCAATGAGTTCATTCAAAGCTGGCTGAGTGAATAACTCGGAAAGAAAGTATTACAGCATTTCATGGCTGTGTGAGGAAACTTGGAGGACTGCAGAGGCAAAAGTAAATGGAAACACCAAGAGGAATTGTGACTGTTCCACACAGACTGGTAGGATGGCCCTGTCTCCGGCTCCCCTTGAGGCTGGCCACAGTATGGGTGGCTGTGCAAGAGTGGAAGGGCCGGAGACGCAGCAAGCAAGCAAGCAAGCAAGCAGGAGTCTCACTCAGTCCCACTTGCCAGAGCCCCACTGTTTTGTGGCATTGTTCAGGTGGCAGGAGATGGCTCCAGGCTGCCACTCCTGGTCTCAGACATCTAACTCGGGTGTACAAGACAGCATCAACATTTCAGGGGGACAGGGTTTGCAGAAAGGCTGCCTCCTCAGTGATGTACTGAGTGTCACCCAGTGTCCTGGCAACCACGAACCACGTAATTGTCCAACTCACCTCGTTCAAGAGAGAGGGCTTATGTGTCTGACCCATCCCTGTGGCTTCAGAGAGCTGTGCCTTGGCTTTCGTGCTCTCCACATGTCAGTGCTGAGATACCTGAGATATTTCCCCGGGTGAGCCTGGCCTGGGGGAAAGGAACTTCACTGCTGTAGGAGATACACTAGTGATAGCAGTGGTGGAGCCTTCCCAAGGCCCACAGGCATCCCAGAGACCCTGCTATACAGTGTTTTGCCACAGTCTGTGCTCTCAGCTGGAGCCTCTGAGTAATTGCAATAATTAATTGCACCTCCAAGAACAAGGGAAGCTTTGCCAGGACCAGGTCAGAAAGAGGATGCCCTCCTTGCCCTTCAGAGGCCAAAGAAGTCTAGGTAATCAACTCAGGTGGCTCATGGTACAATGTTATCACCTGACATATTGGCAGGTTTTTAGCTTCTACCCTGTGGAAAGTTAAGTTCAAATACTCTGATTTAGGTTCAGTAGGGGAGCCGGGGTAGGAGGTTAGGAAGTGTGTCCCAGGTGCCATTATGGGGCAGAGAATAGAATCATCCAACTCAGTAGCGTCTTGTGTTTTGTGTTCCCGTACTCTCCCAGTGACATCAGTGGAGGCCAAAAAGACTCTTGGAGGTCAGTTTGCTGGAGGTGCAGCTTTGCAGCAAACAAATCTCCTGGCCTTTACGGTGAGATAATCTGCTGCAGATGGAGGCACAGCAACAAGCCCTTCCTGCTCCAGCAGTACCTGCTGCATTGCTTTCCTGATGCCTGCTTTGCTCTCCTGCACTGGAGAGCTGCCTTTCTACAGGAAGGTTTTTTCCCCCAGAAAACCTTTTGGGGAATAGCTCGGCATTTTTCAACTAAGTTGAGATTACCTGTTTTGCATTGCTGTCTTTCTCCTGTAAATACCTGTTCAGCTGCTCTGCTTTTCATTTGCTTATGTCCAGGAGATAGTGAATTCTAAAAATATGGATGCTCTGTATAGAAGTAATATTTGAAGCAGTTTGTGAAATACATCTAAAATGAATTAGAATTTTAGATGCTGAAATATTTTTTCTGGGAATGACCTGTGTGATTTAGAAGAACTTTTCCTGTCTCTGCTGCTTTCATGTGTTGTATCGCATGCAGTGGTCCAGTATTTCCTGACAGAAAAGCTACATTTGTCCACTCCTAGAAATCCACAAGTAGAGAAGAAAGTTGGATCAGTTCTCTGTGTGCTGTTGAAAACCGGAAAACTACACAATTGCTGTAACAAAAAATAATCTAACAAGCGAACTAACCGTTTTTAATTTGATGGAAGCATTTACATCTGCTAATGTGCCATTTAATGTGCTGTGTAACGCAATTCTGCATTCCTAATTGAAGCAAACTTTATTTGCGCTATATCAAATGTCTCATTGGTTGCATTTCAAATGTCTCCCTGAGTCTTTAATTATATTCCTGTGCCAGGGAAAAATAAGAAAAAAAAAAAAAAAAAAGAGGAAAAGAAATTAGAACTAATTCCTGTTGTCTAAAGTGAAATAACCACGACCGTAGGCATGATCTGAAATCCCCAGAACTTGAAAGAAAAGCTCCTGCTGAGTTCAGTGGGCATTGGCTCGGATCTTGTGCAAACACTGTTGCGACCATACCTGCACTCCACAAGCATTGTAAAAACAGGTGGAGGGAGTCCAACGTATTTTGGAATGCATTGGCCTGAGGGCAATATTACACATGCCATAAACATCTGATATTCCCTTCATAGATGTCTTTGGCCTCATGACAAACAAACTCAGCCTTTGAGCAACCAGGGAGAAGAAACATAGACAGCATGTTTACAAAATATATTAAGGCTATTTAGGTGAAAAACTCAAGTAACTTCATAGCTGTGAGCAAGATGATTAGATACCGTCGGTTTTAGCAGGAATTTTTTCTTATTGTTTTTCTAGCATACGGTGTTTGCTAGCAATAGGATTTTCAAAAGGCTTATGCTGAATGCAGCGTGATACATTTTGACTTTGAAACAGGTTGCATTAGTTTTATATAGCCTTTATATATTGCCTTTGGTGCAATGAGATATTCCAGTTGTGAGTAAAAAGTGAGTAGGAATCTTTTGTCTGTTCTCTTGTGGTATATTGTGTTACTGCTAACACCTTGCAAGTCTCCCTCATACTGGACATCAAAATAGGTGCTTAGGATGATATGCGTACTATCAAAACATAGTTCAGTTTACCTATATAATGAAGAATCCAAACAGGTAGGCAAAGCTTACGGAGACATTTATTTCTCCAAAAAGAGATGCCCATGCCCAAGTTAGCCTTAATTTCATACAGTACGTTCCCTTGCAGCAATTCTAACCTGAAATGAGGAATTCCTGTCCTTGTGGGCAGTTTTACTGAAATAGAAATCCTACACTGTGTCCTGCAATCTGCAAGCCCTCCTCTTCCTTTGACCTTCAGCGGCAGGAAGTTTGTGACCTGTAGAAGAAGCCGTACTTCATATTTATCTCCAAAACCAGTGATTTTAAAGCAGCTGTTTTCCCAAACAATGTCTTCTTTCTGAAACCCAGCTTCTATATACTATGAAAACAAATGCATTGCAGCAACAAAAATACAGACCATTTTGCAGGCGGTTTTGATGCATTCTGGGATGGAAGAGGGAGTCCTAGTCTCCTCCTGAAGAATGAGTCTGGCTGGCTGTAAACAAGAAGCCATTCCAAGGAAGGGATGAAAATTAATGGTGGTTAAACTCTGAGAGGGAAGCTGTAACCTTCACAGAGGCTTTCTTTCCAGCTGTGTTCAAAGGCACTGTAATGACTTCAGAGAACTGCAGTGACTCATTTCAGATGATGACTACATAACTATTCATTTACACTTAATGAGTTTATTCCACCAGGTATAGGACAAATTCTAAACAAATAATGCCACTGAATCATACACATCAATAAATTTGAGTGCTAAACTGATTCTGGGTAACAAAGGTAATGATAAAGAGAGAGGAAGAAAAGCTGCCTCCAATTAATGAAAATGCCCTTTGTATTTTCTAATAGCTCAAACATTAATTTGAAAATGGCTTTCTCTGCAATAATTTACAGACAAGCACTTCATAATGGGGAAACAATTCAAATTTATGTGCACTCGAACGGTGATGATCTGATTAACTTATTAAATTCTTGTTGATTCTACAGTCCAGATGAAGTGTACCATTCTTCATGGGTTTCATACCTTGCAGTTTTAAGTTCTCACATTATCAGACTTCAGGCTTCAGTTGTTACTGAAGGTCTTTTCTCTGGGACGTCCTCTGGTGCAGAGTGGACAGAACCAAGATCCCAGGGATTGATTTCATTTGTCTCTTTCCATTAATTCCAAAGATACGTTCTCTTCCACCTTGGAGGAGCACTTGATTAAATTTAGCACTAGAATTCACATAGTCCTCAGCCGCTGTGGAGTGTAATTGAAACAGTGTGAAATATTAGAGCCACACAATTCAAGTTAAAGCTGATTCAGTCAGGGGATAGCCATGCTGGATTTAAGTTCAAGAAGCTTAGCTTGAACCCTGTCAAGCTCACTGTCCTTCAAAGGAAGCGAGTTAGCTTTTGAAGCAAGAGGAGATAAAAATTACCCATGGGAAAAGACAAAAGAACACAGTCAAATCAGTCTGCCAAACCTAGTGTCCAGTGGTTTTAAACAATGGGCAGTAATACCAATTTATCTGTAATGTATTTGTCAGCTAGAGCTACCCCAGCTTTGATCACCATCCCCTTATATTTTTTGTGCACCCTAGATAATTGCATGGACAGTAAAAAATTGTTCAGACCCTCAGATGTTGTGTAGAAAAGACTGCTGAGATGCCACACACTAGCATAAATAATTGTAAATATAAATGTAGCTATCTCCAGCTTCCTTTTCACAATAAAAGAGAGATTCCCTGTGCTTATGCAGTGTGTCATGTTAAGTAGTGCAAACTCATGTAACTGATATTGAGTAAACATGAACCCTAAACCAGCTAGCCCTTCATTTACCACTCTGCTTCGTGGCTAACTTTGCCACTTATTCCTTGTCTTGTTTTGACCTTGGGCCACTCCAGCCTTTCAGGGTGGTATCAGTGGAGTCCACCCTTGTTCAGTCAGGAGATGGGCTTGAAGCGTAACTGTATTTTTTGGGGGGTGACTTAGGTGTTGTGGCTTTCTCCTGCACACCCCCCTGGAGCTGTAATTGCTGGCTAATACTGTGCTTGCCCGTGTTCAAGAAAGAGATAATTCTTTAGCAACATTCAGCTATTTTAGCTTGTCATAATCATAACTTAAACTTCTTCCTCCAGAACAGCCTTGAGTCTTGTCCAGTCTCTGCAAATTCTAAATAAACCTCGTGTATTTACTGAAGGGGACCATAATTCTTTATCTTTCATTGAACACTTATCTTTCTTTTTTTCAATACAACGTTCCAGCTTTTTCTATTGACTTTATTAGGTAGCGTTATCAACCCCATTATTTAAGCCTGTAATCTCATTTCCTACTTCTAATCGTTCTTACAGTGACTGACCCAGAGACTCTAGGACTCCTCGCTCCTCCAAAAAAAAACCCCTCTCATTCTGAAGTCCAGGATCTGAAGTCTGGATCCTTAAAAGTCCTTCCTTAAATTTCAGTGGAAACTTTGCCTGGGTATAAAGTTTGAGTCTTTATCTGAGTATAGTTTAAATAAAAAGAAGTGTCAGTTTGACAGAAGCATCTGCAGAGATCCAGCTTAACTTAAAAAAGAAGAGTCACTAGCTGTGCTCACTAGAGCTCGTCTGCACAAGGACACCCAGAGAAGGTTAGGTGGATGAATTAAATTTGTAAAGTCAGCGTTCATACATTGAGTATCTTCTAGGATTAAGCCACAGGCAGTTAAGGATGTTTCATTTCTGAGTGAAAGCAGGCACATGGTGGTTTAATGTGCTGTAGCTTACTCACATTGACTTCACACCTTCCGTTGATTCACTTCAACTTTCCTGACCATTTCTCTCTTGTCAGTTTGTCCACGTGTTCTTTAAAAAATAGGACCTTTGTGGCTGAGGCAAAAGAGGATTTGGGCTTTCTTCATTAAAACTCTTGCCATAGCAGAAGTGAAATTCCTGCCTGAATAATAGAGATTTACTCTATGTTTCAGGCAGGGACATTCTTCTAAGTGCACCCCACAAAGCACAGCCAGAAACCGTCCCCACCAAATGAATGAAGTAAAGCCATGAGCACAGACCACCTCTCTGATGTCTCACAAAGCCTACACATAGGCAAGACCGTGATCCCACCTGTTTAAATTTATCATCACCATTGATGTTCTTCCAGTCAGCCTTGGACTGGGTTAATGGTGGCTCAGATTTGTAATCTAGTGCTCAGTGACCCTATATTGTCAGCACGATGCTGATTTTTAACTCTGTTTTAACTCTGTATTCCTCTGCATTGCTATGAGCTCCTGCACAAAGGTAGTCCAGCAAAATTTTATCCCAGTCAGTAAAATGCATTCATGTTTTGCAGTTGTAGAACTTAAAAACCCCCAACTACTTGGGATGGGAGGGCTTAATTTGGTCAAATGAGCCTGCTTCTTGGCTCAAATCTTGTAATACAGGTTGCAGCCCAAAGCACATTTTTATGACCACGTTACAGTGTTAAAATATCCTCCCATGGCCTCTGGAAAATACAGTAACTATGACAGAAGTGCTGTCACAGTCTTAACTAAAGCAGTATAAATGCATAAATAGAAGGGACAAGGTGGAGGCCTTCAGGGCATTCCCCTAAAATAGTAACAGCTCTCTAACTAGATATTTAAAGTGAATTTTCCCCTATTGGGAAACTGTATAGCCAAAACTAGTTCTCATTCCAGCCAGGCAACAAAAGGGCATTATCCCCTCACCAGCTGATTGAAAGTATCACACAGAAAAGCAGCCAATTTTTGTTTTTTAATCCAGGTTGCAAGCATAAATCTCTATTTTCCCAGAAAGCTTTCTATAGAGACCTCTGTTCACTTCTGTCCTTGGCAGTCCCTGGTGAGTTTTATTTCTGATGGTCAGTGCAGGGCACACACCATGCTTTCACTGAACGCAGCACAGCAGCCATGGGGCCGGTGGTGAGCCTGGGATAGACGTCAGTGGTCGATATTCATGCATGGCTAAATGCAGGCCACCAAGCTTGCCCTGGTGACTGTAACAGGTAATTATTAAAAGAATTGCTGTAAATATGATTTAAAAACCTGGACAATGGTACAGGCCCCTAATTATCATTAAAACACTCTAGTATCCCATTAATTTTAATGCTCTGATCAGATTTGATTAGGTAGATTGCTAAGCCTCCATTATCCAGTAGTGCCGAGGTCTGATGAACTGCCGCATGTCGCGTGATGGAGGGTGTCACCTGCACACAGCCTGGGCGTCATCAGTAGCTAAGGTTGTGTCTGCAGGCTATGAATTAACTGTTGCAGCAGCCTGGATCGCTTATTTAGTACTTCAGGAGCCATATGTCAATGTATATCAAAATAGCAATATATCAACCACTGTCTGAAGTGAAGGAAATGAGATAAAAAAGAAAATGGGATTATTTTCTAAAAAAAAATAAGGATTGGGCAACTATCAAGGAGCTGATGAGCAGCTTCAGAAGCCATTGTTTGTTAGCCAGCATTTGCTAAAATCAGCCCTGGTCACCCTGTAGGCAAGGGGAGGGAGGGGAAGGGGTGATGGACCTCGGTGCAGCAATAAAGACCCCTCAGCTCCAGCAGCTTGCGCTGGCCCCTGGCTTGGCCCTGTGCCATGTCATTGAGAGGTAATTAGTTCAGAGTCATTTAAAACGTGCTCACTTGACCAAATGCAGCACATGCTTTATCAAAATGAGGGGGATTTACATCAGCCTTACCATTTATATTGAGGTTGACTATAGCTGTAATGGGAGCTGTATATTTATAGCCACC